>NC_083409.1:65474761-65777799 GCF_020745735.1 Hemiscyllium ocellatum | reverse complement strand
ACTGCATTGTTTATAATTTAAGTCTGGGCCAATAAAGCAATGGATGGATGTACTAGCTTACTGCCACTGGGCCTTAAAGAGGGTATTAAGTGTACAGTAAATGCCCATTTAAGGACCTCAGCTCCTTGCCATTAATATTGCCCCAGGGGCTGATGGTCATCTTGATCCTGGTGAAGGCCCACTGCTGCAGTTAAATTCCTCATTGGCATTTAAATTAGCAGAACTTTCCAAAAGTAGGGGATGCAGGTTTTCCATCTGTGGGCATAATTTATATCAGCAGTATTAAACTCCACTCACAAAGTACATGGTTCTAGGCTGTCCAGATCGCATACTGTATGGAAAACACGAACACACTGCTTTTTGAAAATGTGTGGAGATGGGCTTAAGAGGGGTGTTACATCCATTTGGGGTATGGTTATTTTCTAAATAATTACTTTATTTTCAGTGAATTATACTGCATGCACAGATTAAAAAGCCACATCTTATGGATGGATAAACAGCAAGATTTACTCCTGCCAAGATGTCTCAAATTCCAACAATGGGACACTGTACTTGAAAGATACAAATTATCACCAAGGTATGCATCGCTATCTACTCAAAGTTTCACACGCCTAACAAATGTGAGTTAGCATTGTAATATTACTTCTACACAGGACCATCACGCACAAGATTGGGTGCCAGGCAACTCCATCAGCTGTTTCATGTGCAATTTGAGTATGTCATTCCATTTCAGCTACCATTGACCACAGTGCCACTGCCTCTCACGCATCTATCAGGGCTCATATTTAAAAGATGGGAGTCACAACACTCAGCAGCTCATCCAACATCAGCTCACTGACCTTTCATCACCGCGAGAATTTGCATGTCTGAAAGGTTTTTCAAAGGGATGGGACAAAGACATAATCATAAAAGATGGAGTTGGTATGAACGCTTCTTTGGTATATCAAGCACACACTTTATATAATGCCTTACTGTTTTTCATCAATTGTAGCTCTTTGATGATGCTGAACAAGTTTTCATGCAGAACACTTTCATATGAAACACATATTGAAAATCACAGCTTTGAGAACTGACACTTCTATCTATAGCTATCAGTGTAGACAGTGTCAATATCCCCATGTTAATGTCTCGCAATGCTTCTTTCGTAATACAGGATCTCCTCAAGCAGGAGAGGAATGTGTACAATGAGTGCAAGTTTGCCAAGGCCAGAACAGTGAATGTGGAAGACTGGAATGGCTGGCATAATAATTAAGAGGTGGCTGAGCTGACCGAACAGGAAAGGGAATGTGTTTGTGCTGAAGGGGAGATTGTGAGGAAGACTCCAGTTTGCTACTCTGAGCTACACATTGAGCACTGATATGTTAATGAAACCTTGGGTAGCCTTCAAATCCACTGTTACCAGCCCACAACACCACTGCACGGTTAAAGTTTACCATCTCCTCACCAAATTTTACAGACACAATTAAGAACTCCCCACCTGCCCTTCTAAAAACTCTGGGCTGTTATAGAAAATTCAACAAAGGGTATTTATGAAAGTTGTCTATCTCATATTGTAAGCTGGGAGACATATAAAGGATGTTTAGACAAGTATGCAGTATATCTGATGTTGCCAAATTTCAACAGAGAGATTTTGGAAAACATTAACTCCATAAGACTTTACTGTTAAATTCAACAGAAATAAATATTTTTGTAGGCTTTGTTCAGCACATTTCTAACTTCAATTCATAGCAATTTTGAAAGGTCTTATTTCAATAAAGGTAAAGGGAGAAATGGCCCTAGAAGCTGATAGAATGCCACTTTCAAGGAATGTATATGAGTAGCATCATCTCTTGAATAATTCATTATATAATTCTTATATTTACATATGATGACAGTCTCCTAAATCTTTTGAAATGCAGTTCCTAAATATCAAACTATATTCATCACCAATTGTCCAATTCTCCTCATGAAAATCTTTAAAAGTAATTTGCCAGCCTCCATATTATGGCTAACTGCTACCCAAGGCATTACACTAATTTAGGGACTTGACAGCAAACTGTGTCCTCCTCAACAGGCATGTAGCATTAGCTCAGTGGCTGAGCAGCTGGTTTGCACTCCAGGATGATACTAGGTTCAATTCCTACATCAGTTGAATTTATCATTTACATAAGGTCCTGCCTTCTCAACTTTGCCCTTTGCATGAGGTGTACTGACCTAACGGTTAAGCTACCGTCAGCTGTTTTTCTCTAATGACAGAATGGGGCTATGGTAACCTTCCCTTACTTGGATAGAGATTAACCTTCTTAAACCTCCACCCCAAATTAAATTAGGGGAAAAAAACAAAATGTATTTAATTAGGATAATCTGCAGAATATATCTTTACTGGCTGAAGATTCTGTTTATACACAAACCTAGGTGGCTGGCTGTCGACTTAGCCAAATATTGCTTTGCATTCAGTTTGTGAAAAATTAAGCATACGATGGTTACAGGACGTTCCTATCTGTGCTGGCCTTTTAAAAGGACCAATTCATCTAGTGTCACTTTTCTCCATAGCCCTGCTAATTTTTCAGAGAAACATGGAAGGTATATTTGATCCTGCCTGCATCAAATTCCTTGGCAGTGCAAACTACTTATTGCCTGAAAAAGTGTTTTATTGTCTCACGTTTGATTCTTTTCATAATTACCATTAAATTGCAGTCTCTCCCTTGATCATATTTGAATAATTTATCAACCTTCTCTAAGAACAACAGTCCCAACATCCCCAAACTTTCTACGTAACTGAAGTTTTTTGCATGAAGTTTTTCTGCACCCTAGCCAATGCTTTTACATCCTTCCTAAAGTGTGACGTACAGAACTAGATACAATGCTGCAATAAAGCCAAACTTGGGTATTATACAATTTTTAAATTGTATAGGCTTGTTTACTCTTACACCCTGCAGAGAAATGTTCCCATTATTTTACAATCTCTCTGCCCTTTTCCTACCAGAATGAATAACTTCACATATCTCTGCATTAATTTTCATTTGCCACTTGTAAGTCCACTTGACCAACCTGTCTACACCTTTTTGAAGTCCTACACTGTTTTCCTTATGGTTCTCAATACTTCCCCAGTTTTGTATCATCTGCAAATTTTGAAATTCTGTCATGTACACCAAGATTCAGGTTAGTAATATATATCACAATAAGAGGGCTCTGACATCTCAGAACTGCATTTCTAAACATTTCTCTGATTTAGGAAATACCCAATCACCACAACTCTGTTTCCTGTCGCTCAGTTAATTTAGTATCCTAATTGCTTTTATTTCTTTTAATGCATGAGTTTTAATTTCATTCATAAATCTCTGCAATATTTTATGAAATGCCTTTGGAAATCCATGTAAACAATATAAATGGCATTACCCTCATTAACACTCGCCATTGCCTTATCAGAAAAAAAATTCAAATAAGCTAATTAAACATGATTTGTAGTCAACAAATCATTGCTGGCTTTCTAAAATTAACTTGTATGGGATTTCCCTAGGTTACTCCAGGAAGCGAAGGAAGAGATTGCTGCACCTTTGGTAATGATCTTTGCATCCTCACTGTCCACTGAAGTACTGCCAAGTGATTGGAGGGTGACAAATGTTATTTCCTTGTTCCAAAAAGGGAATAGGAATAACTCTGGGAATTACAGACCAGTCAGTCTAACATCGGCAAAGTATTGGAGAGGATGCTGAGAGACAGGATTTATGATTACTTGGAAAACCATAGTTTGATTAGAGATAGTCAACATGGTTTTGTGAAGGGCAGATCATGCCACACAAACCTTATTGAATTCTTTAAGGATGTGATAAAACACATTGACGAAGGTAGAGCAGTGGATGTGATGTACATGGATTTTAGCAGCGCATTTGATAAGGTTCCCCAAAGTAGGCTCCTTCAGACAGTAAGGAGCCATGGAATACAGAGAAATCTGGCTATCTGAAATTTGGCCCATAGAAGTCAGAGGGTGGTGGTAGATGGAAACTATCCAGCCTGGATTTTGGTGACCAGTGGTGTTCTGTAGGGCTAGGTTTTGGGACCTCTGTTCCTTGTGATTTTGATAAATGACTTGGATGAGAAAGTGGAAGGATGGGTTAGTAAGTTTGCCAATGACACGAAGGTTGGTGGAGTTATGGATAATGTGGAGGGCTGTTGTTGATTGCAACAGGACATTGACAGGGTGCAGAACTGGGCTGGTAAGTGGCAGTTGGAGTTCCACCTGGAAAAGTGTGAAGTGATTCACTTTGGAAGTCAGAATTTGAACTGAGAACACAGGGTTAAAAGCAGGATTCTTGGCTGTGTGGAGGAACAGAGGGATCTTAGAGTCCATGTCTATAAATCCCTCAAAGTTGCCACCCAAGTTCGTAAGTTTGTTAATAAGGACAATGGTGTGTTGGCTTTCATTAGCAGGGGAATTGAGTTTAAGAGCCGCAAGGTTATGCTGCAGCTCTATTGAGCCCTGGTGAGGCCTCACTTGGAATATTGTGTTCAGTTATAGTCGCCTCATTATAGGAAAGATGTGGAAGCTTTAGAGAGGGTACAGAGGAGGTTTACCAGGATGCAGCCTTGCCTGGAGGGCAGGTCTTATGAAAAAAGGTTGAGGCAGCTAGGGCTTTTCTCATTGAAGCAAAGAAGGATGAGAGGTGACTTGATAGAGGTGTACAGAATGATGAGAGGCGTAAACAGAGTGGATAGCCAGAGACTTTTGCCCATGGTGGAAATGTCTATCATCAAGGGGGCATAATTTTAAGGTGGTTGGAGAAAGGTTTAGAGATGATGGGTGTGCGGAATGGACTGCCATTGGTGGTAATAGAGTCAGATACATTTAGGCAACTCTTGGGTAGGCACATGGAAGATAGAACAATGAAGGGGATGTAGATTAGACTAATTGCAGAGCAGAATAAAAGGTCGGCACAATGTCAAAGGCCGAATGCTGTACTGTTCTAAGTTCAAAATCATTTCTTAAAACTTTGCAAACACTGAGGTTAAAGTAACTGGCTTGCAGTTGCTGTTTTTACATTTGCATTCTTTTATAAACAAGTGTGCAACATTTACAATTATCCATTCCTTCTGATTTAAAGAAGATTGTAAAAATATGGCCAGTGTCTCACTTCCCTCAGTATTCTTAGATGTATCTAATTCAGTCCTTTGGTCTTCTGAACTTGAAATACAAACAGCATATCGAAAAACTCCACACAATTAATTTTAAAGCTCTCAAGAGTCTGGCCTACCTGTTCTTGCAGCATTATCTGGGCAGCGTTTCTTTCTTGGCAAGGACACATGCAACATATTAATTTAATAGCTAAGAAATGCCCACTCCCTCCATGCATAATCCTTTTTTAACTCCCTTATTAGTCTGAAGACGTATGATGAACTCTTAAGAACCTGAGAAGTGTGGAAATGTATGTGGTGCTTATTACTGCACTTTTTGTTTGTAACTAAAGTATGATTGATCATTCTCACTCCGTTGAATGAGAATCTTCGTAAGTTTTAAAAAGTGATGTGAAGTTCACATGCTTATAATTTCTCAGAATATGCCTGTCACAAAGCTGGTCATTTTTCCTAAAAGCTGTTCCTTTTCTCAAGGATACCGTGTCCTTGGTTTTATTCAGAGGCGTCGATTCTCCTGCTCCTCCGATGCTTCCTGACCGGCTGTGCTTTTCCAGCACCACACGCTTGACTCTGATCTCCAGCATCTGCAGTCCTCACTTTCTCCTAATGAAAGAGGAGTGGTCAGTCCGGGAAGCTGAATTCTTGTTGTTAGTCAGTTCAGTTCAGCAGTGGGCTGTGTGGAGTCAGGCTGCTGAACTCTCACTCCTTCTGCCCTTCTAACTTCAACCTGTAAGCCTGGGTTTCATGTTTACTGTGTTCAAGGGGTTTGTTTATAGGGAGTGTTGCACGTATTTTTTGGAACAGCATAATTAAGTCTAGTTTGGATAGACTGAGTTCTGTTAGGTATTCTATATTGTTCTTTCATTTTGTGAATAAATTTTTGTCTGTTTTAAAACCTGGTAGTCAACCTAGCTAACTTACTCAGGGTAATTTTCATGTGCACTTACCAAAACAAATAGCAAAGTTATAGTTTGGGCTGTCTGCTTAAGAATGTTATGAATGGTCTGGCCTAGTCCAAAACAATACCTGGGAAATCTACATGTAGACAGTACTGTCAACACTCATTTTCCCTGAACATGAGATAGCTTTGGCAAATAAAGTTAAGGAGAATTCAAAGTGGTTTTACAAATACATTAAGGACAAAAGAGTAACTAGGAAGAGAACAGGGCCTTCAAACATCAGCAAGGCGGCCTTTGTATGGAGTCACAGGAGATGGACGAGATACTAAATGAGTATTTTGCATGAGTATTTACTGTGGAGAAGGACATATAAGATATAGAATGTAGGGAAATAGATGGTGACATCTTGAAAAATGTCCATACGGCAGACGAGGCAGTGCTGGATGTCTTGTAACACATAAAAGTGGATAATCCCCAGGATCTGATCAGGTGTACCTCAGAACTCTATGGGAAGCTAGGGAAATGATTGCTGGGCCCCTTCCTGAGATATTTGTATCATCGATAGTCACAGGTGAGATGCTGGAAGACTGGAGGTTGGCAAACGTGGTGCCACTGTTTAAGAAGGATGATAAGGATAAGCTAGGGAACCTGAGATCAGTGAGCCTGACATCAGTGTTGGGCAAGTTGTTGGAGAGAATCCTGATGGAGAGGATGTACATGTATTTGGAAAGGCAAGGACTGATTAGGGAGAGTCAACATGGCTTTGTGCGTGGGAAATCATGTCTCACAAACTTGGTTGAGCTTTTTGAAGAAGTAACAAAGAAGATTGATGAAGGAAGAATGGCGGGCATGATCTATATGGACTTCAGTAAGGTGTTTGACAAGATACCCCATGGGAGACTGGTTAGCAAGGTTAGATCTCACTGAATACAAGGATACCTCGCCATTTGAATATAGAACTAGCTCAAAGGTAGAAGACAAAGGGTTGTTTTTCAGAATGGAGGCCTGTGACCAGTGGAGTGCCACAAGGATCGGTGCTGGGTCTACTACTTTTCATCATTTATATAAATGATTTGGATGTGAGGATAAGAGGTATAGTTTGCAAATTACACCAAAATTGGAGGTGTCGTGGACAGCGAAGAAGGTTACCTTAGAGTACAACAGGATCTTGATCAGATGGGCCAATGAGCTGAGAAGTGGCAGATGGAGTTTAATTCAGATAAATGCGAGGTGCTGTATTTTGGGAAAGCAAATCCTAGCAGGAGTTATACATTTTATAGTAAGGTCTTAGGAAGGGTTGCTAAACAAAGAGATCTTGGAGTGCAGTTTCATAGCTCCTTGAAAGTGGAGTCGCAGATAGATAGTATAGTGAAGAAGGCATTTACTGGTCAGAGTACTGAGTACAGGAGTTGGGAGGTCATGTTGCGGCTATATCGGACATTAGTTAGGCCACTTATGGAATTTTGTATGCAATTCTGGTCTCCTTCCTATTGGAAGGATGTTGTGAAACTTGAAAGGGTTCAGAAAAGATTTACAAGGATCTTGCCAGGGTTGGAGGATTTGAGCTATCAGGAGTGGTTGAATAGGCTAGGGCTGTTTTCCCTGGAGCGTTGGAGGCTGAGGGGTGACCTTATAGAGGCTTATAAGGTCACGAGGGGCATGGATAGGATAAATAGATAAATAGACCCCATGGGTAGGGGAGTCCAAAACTAGAGGCTTAGGGTGAGAGGGGAAAGATATAAAAGAGACCTAAGAGGCAATTTTTTCATGCAGAGGGTGGTACATCTATGGAATGAGCTGCTAGGGGAAGTAGTGGAGGCTAGTACAATTGTAACATTTAAAAGGCATTTGGATGGGTATATGAATAGGAAGGGATTGGAAGGATATGCGGCAGGTGCTTTCAAGTGGGACTAGATTGGGTTGGGTTATCTGGTTGGCATGGACAAGTTGGACTGAAGCATCTGTTTCTGTGCTGTACATCTCTATGAAAACACATTTAGTTATATAAATATTTACAACCTCCTAAATATTAACCAATGTCCAGCAATCCTAAATGATGATTTTCAAATAAGTATTCTTCAATTCTGAATTATTTCCAATGATGATCAGAAAAATAGGTAGTGGCGCACAGTACAAAAATGTGTAGTAACAAATTAGTACTTTAATGAAACTTCCAGTAAAATGCATCAAATGTTACAGCATATTTATTTACTTGTAGGCCTTTTTTGCTGCTATAATCAACCTGGCCTATGTTTAATAATATGCAGTTAGAATTGGAACATTCTCGTTTGTATTTCCATTAGAAATTGTAAAGTGTTACATACCAGATACATATCATCCCCTTGAAGATTAAAGGTCTCAGGTCATTAATTCAGTTGCTATAGAATCAAACCTGCTACTATCAAGCAGTTTACCAATATTTCATCCCCTCATTATATGAATTATTTTAACATTAATGAAATGTTTTGGGGTATTCTGTTTATTTATATTTTGCAACATTACCAAAATGAAAAAAAAAGTTACATAGTTACGAGTTATACCAACTAAGAACCTACTTGTGGGCAGGCAGCGTGATGGAGCACAAATCATTACTGGCAATGCAATTTCACACATGGCCGACATTGTGGGAAGATTGTCTGTCTTTATGAGAAACAACAGAAGTACATACATGACACATAAGGACTTTCCCAAGCTGAACTGCTGACTGCCAACCAAATCTACAACTCCACAACCAGCAGGTCCATCCACTAGTATGCAGGACTTCACTGAAACAGTAACTCAACCCAAATAAATGCTAACTTTGCAATAAGCAAAAGCATTACATATAAACATAGAAGAAAGGAGCAGGAGGAGGCCATTTGGCCCTCCGATGCTGCCTGAACTGCTGTGTTCTTGCAGCAGCACTAAACCAGAATCCATTTGACCATTCAAGCCTGCTCTACCATTCATCATAATCATGGCTGCTTGTCCAACTCAATAGCCTATTCTTGCTTTCTCCCCATAACTCTTTGATCTCATTCATCCCAAGTGCTATATCTAGCCAACCTTTGAATACATTCAATATTTTGGCATCGACTACTTCCTGAGGTAATGAATTCCGCAGGTTCACCACTCTTTGGATAAAGAAATATCTCTTTATCCCTGTCCTTAATGGACCACATCGAGCCCTCACACTATGGCTCCTGGCTCTGAATGCATCCACCATGGGGAACATCCTCCCTGAATCTTCCCTGTCTAGTCCTATTTGCATTTTATAAGTCTATATGAGATATCCCCTTCATTTGTTTGAACTCCAGCAAAAACATTCCTAACCTCGTCATTCTCTCCTCCCACGTCAGTCCAACAGTCCCCGGAATCTGCCTGGTTAACCTTCACTGTATTCCTTCATGAGCAAGAGCATCTTTCCTCAGAAAAGGAGACCAAAACTATACACAATATTCCAGGTGTGGCCTCACCAATGCCCTATATAACTGCAATAACACATCCCTTCCCTGTACTCGAAACCTCTCACAATGAAGGCCAACATACCATTTGCCATCTTTGCCACCTGCAGTACCTGCATGCATACCTTCAGCAATTGGTGCATAAGGACACCCAGGTCCAATTGCACACTCCCCTCTCCCAGTTTACAGCAATAGTAACGTGCCTTTTTGTTTTTGTTTCCAAAGTGAATAACCTCACATCTATCCAAATTATACTGCACCTGCCATTGATTTGCCCACTCACCCAACCTGTCCAGATCATGCTGAAGGATCTCTGCATATTCATCACAGTTCAGCCTCCTACCCAACTTAGTATCATGTGCAAACTTTGAGGTGTTACATTTTGTTCCCTCATCCAAATCATAAATATGTATTCTGAATAGCTGGGGTCCTAGCACTGATCCCTGTGGCACCCCACTAGTTACTGCCTGCCAATTTGATAAGGACCCATTAATTCCTACTCTTTGGTAGTCTGGACTTTTCACTTGCTTGTTCTGCTGATGGATTTGCAGTGTGGCAGAAATTGTACTAGTCATAAGGTTGCCCTCTGGCTCTAATCTTTTGCTTAGAGATTACTTAATGTTTCTGGGCTTTCTGGCATTAAATTGGAAAGACAGCTATAAATGATGCAGAAATGAACATCTAAGGACTGCTGTAGTGTGATGGCTTAAGTTTCCTTTACTTTTGAAGATATATTATCCTATATATAATTTTATTTTTATAAAGTGAATCTAAGTACAATGACTTAATTTTACCAAAAATCAGTAAAGTTTCAAATTTGGGGATTTCATGGAGGATTTCTCTCTGTGAGCTTGAGCGAATTATCTCTCTCAATTCTCTGATGCTCATCTCTGAATGTATATACTTTTTTTTATTTCAAAAATATACTTTATTCATAAAATAATTTGATGGTCTGTACAGTTGGTCATGCCATACATATGCAAACATTAACATTCGGAGATCAGAATCTATCACTGTTATATACAGGTCTGTATATAACAATGAGTTTTGGTCTCCTTTTCTGAGGAAAGATGCTCTTGCTCATGAAGGAATACAGTGAAGGTTAACCAGGCTGATTCCGGGGACTGATGTGGGAGGAGAGATTGATGAGGTTAGGAATGTTATATGTTAGAAAAGTATACATTTTTCAATCATATGCCCATATATTTAGCTGAGGCATCAGCAGAGCCCAAATGACAGCATGGGCCCCCTGTTCTTCTTTAGGCAGGCAGATGTTACACGGTGGTCTTTCCCCACCGCGCCTTGGCAGCAGCTGCCCCAAGCTTCAGCGCGATCCTCAACACGTAGTCCTGGACCTTGGAATGTGCCAGTCTGCAACACTCAGTCGGGGTCAACTCCTTCAGCTGGAAGATCAACAGGTTTCGGACGCCCAGAGAGCGTCCTCTGTATGTATACACTACACTATGCCTTGATGGCACCACATGCCTCTGTGTGCTAAGCAGAGGTGGAAGTATTTCCTACTGCCGGAGCTTCCAGGATTGCTGCTGCTCTTTAAAGTCCAGGTGTGTAACAAATCAATTTCTCCCAGCCAAAAGTGGTCTTTCACAGCACACACAGTGGGAGCGAAATTTTTAAAAAGTTTCTGAGGCCACATATGTGGCAAGGATGACATTTCATGAGAAAGAGAAGCTTGCATTCGTGAACATAATGCTACTTTACATCATCAACTGTCATTGTATCCGCACCTATGAGATTCAAAGTTGAAAATCACACAACACCAGATCGTAATCCAATAGGTTTATTTGGAAGCACTAGCTTTTGGAGTGCTGCTCCTTCATCAGGTGGTTGTGGAGTATAAGATCGTAAGTCACAGAATTTATAGCAACCTGGTGTTGTGTTCAAAGTTGCATTGCTTTATCATGCTGAAGGTGATGGTCCTCCAGCTCAACATGTTTATCTTTCTCCTCAGAGGACTGCTGCCACTCTCCCAGCTCATCAGCTTCTATCAACTTCACCTATATGCAGAGCGCAGCATGCAAGGATGATGTGATACATTCCATCGGGATAATATTGCAAAGCACCCAATACCGTTCCAAGCATCGAACCCACAATAGTAGGTGGCCTATCATCTGCTAAACAATAACTGAAGAATGAGCTGAATTATATCAACTCTCAGGCTCAGATAGGGGTTTGCATAATGGAATCTATAGGGAAGCCATTGCCTACCAGTAACAATCCTTGTAAAATATTTGACTGTTGAAATGAAGCAAGGTTCTGAGCGACCTTAAGATACAGGCATCATTTCAGCTTCCAGGATACCTGGCACAGACTACTGAAATGTGGTACCGATGATCACAGATGACTTGTACATTGATGGAATGGAACCCTTTTCTGTTGATGAAGTCAGCCATGAATGATATGGTGCACTCAATGGACCATGTGTACAGTCTATGAAGCCCTATACCTGGGGGAAGCCAGCTATGTTGGCAAAGCCTACTGCCTAGGCTGTAGAACTGACCTAGTCATAGGAAAACACGATGAAGCAGTATAATCTCTCACAACTTGCACCAGAAACAGCCTTCATGCAATTTTGTGTGAAGGATTAAGAGATCCCACACAAGTCCCCACTGGATCCTTTAGAAGTTGCCTGTTGCATAGAAATTTAGCGCAGCTGTCATCTTGATGGCCATCGTGATAGGATTGTCACACATCCCTTCAGTTCACAAGTCTCAATTTATTAAGTTGTGCCAGGACCAAAACTCCCTCTAATTTATTTTCTCAGTCTGTAGACCTCCGCAGTCCGTCTGCAGCATCAGCTCCCTAAAGGAGAAGTCAACGGGTTGGCACACAATCATGCATAGAACATTGGAGTAGTGATGCGGTTGTGCTGCTTGGAGAGAAAATTATCCAGGATGTCTTCCATCTGCAGTAACAATACACTTTGCGCATCTGGGGTAAGTAGCACTGAAGACAATAGACTCTGGGCCTCTGCTCCCAACTCTGCATCCTGAGAAGACCTTCAACTGCAATTCTTCAAGTGGAGACAGTTTAGCAGCTATTGGAGACACCGTTCCATCTAAGCTGAGCATCTGCTCCGAGGTTCCACGTGTACTGATTGGCATGTCAATGCATGAACTTCCATTTTGAAAATTCAAAGCTGCACATGGAAATCGAAGTCCATGCACTGAAAATAAAATTAGTGACAGCATTGGCTGGAGGGTGCTGCTACTCCTGGGTTTGCATTCACTCCTCCACAATATCTGTGCCTTTGTTGTACCATGGCCAAAGTGACAATAAGCCCTGCTGTGGCTGGATCCATTGGTCATCATTCCAATGAACCTATGTGCAGAATATCAGGAGCAGAACAGATCCTTAGTGATATCTACAGTCAGCATTAGAGGCACACACAATGACAATTTAATATAATCTACCATTCAGTGGGAGATGAAGAACTCCAACAAGGAGAGCCACGGAATGCCTGTATATGGATCTTTGACATACTAGACCATATGCAGACATATGCTGCACAACCATGTTGTACAAATACAGCTGGAAATTCTCTTTGCACGGCCTATCAGGCCTTGAATTGTCTTTGTGAATTGTGACCCACCAGTGGCATTTTTAAAGATGCCTGTGATTACTTCTACTTCCCAGAGATAACTGTAATACTCAATGATACAGTTCAAGGTCCATCCAGAATTTACACCCGCCATAGTGGAAACAGCATACATTTCACATATGGCATTCTATGATTACAGATGTCTTTAACTGTGCTGACTAAGTGCCTAATTCATGCAATTGCCCCTTGAAGGTCTTCACATTGTTCTCAAGTGGAGCTTATGTTGTCAGGCAGAAATATACTTACTCCAGCCATGGTGGTGGCAGCTATTTTTCATTTCCATTGCACATTTGTGATGATGATGAAGACAGGAGACAACATGGGTTGTGCTTCACAGAGTGAGTCACAGGCTCAATCATGTATGTTCTTATCTTCCTTGTACGCCCTGTTGATCCCAACAGTTTTGAGTTCCCTTGCATTCCCAAACTAACTCTTTCATTTAAGTCTTAATCCTCTGAGCTCTGGGTCACAGCTTAGCCATGCCAATGATCATGGTGCACTATCTTCCCATTGAAGCCAAGGTGTTGGTGGCTGTTAGTAACAAACCCATCCAATAGTAACCCTGTCCTCCAATACATTGCTGTCTCCCAATCTAATGTTGAATTGCATCCATTCATGAATATTGTTCTCTCTTCATCCCAGCACACTGTTTTCATTCCATACGTTTTACTTTCCCATCTTTAACAGTGGTGGCTTCTTATAACCCGCCTTGAACTTGAGTGAACAGACACCCAGGACTGACTGTCACTGACAACCTGATTGACTTGGAAGAATAACTCTGACTGATGATTGATTTTTGGGCAGAATGATTCCAGAGTGATTGCCCTGGACCAATTGCACTGACTGTAGCCCTTTCCCTACTCTGTAATGATCCAGAGACCCTGAACTTAGTCACCCCAAGTGGCAAAGAGGCTGGACTGAGATTAATTAACTCTCACAGCATCCCTTGCCTGATGGCAGTTCCCCTTGATTTGACTGTAGAGTACTTCCCTTGGATTTCGATACAGAGTAATTTGGTTCAAGCACATAGAGGGTGTTTGCCAAGTAAGCTGCTGGCCAATGCTGTAGGCATGACACAGATACAGCATAGTGCCATGCAGCATCATTTCCATTCTTTTTACTAATCACTGCTGACAACGAAGAGAGGGATTGGGATAATTCTGCCTCAGTCTCTGTATTCCTGTCATTTAAAAAGTATTTCAAGATGCTGTGCCATTTGCAACCATACTGCATGATCATTACACCTCCTTTCATCATTTGTCTCCTGTATTTTAGATGTTGGTTCATTTACAGAATAGTTATCCTTCTGTAGTTTGCAACTGGTAGTATTATTCTGGTATAAGCCTCGACACAGGGTATCATTCAATGTCAACATACACACATTTTATGAGAATTTACTGGAGTTCTATACATTAAGAATCCTAGAAAAGTTTGCCTTCCTAATCTAGCAAATGGTGCCAACTGCTGCACCCTTCTGCTTGCCAACTTAATACTGTTCAATTTATACCAGTAAGCACCTGTGATCTTTGATTGAGATGGGGTTAACGAGGGAGTAGCGGTCTGCACTATGGTCTTTGTCCTTATTCTAAGGCTCAGTATGATGATACCATGGCTTTAAGAAGTGTATTTTGTCCTTTTCTTTTATGAAGAAAGGTTGACACCAAGGTGATAAACAGCTGGGGTACTCTTTCTGATGCTAGAATTATATGGGGGACAATCTATTTTACTGAATTCACCTCTGCCAAAGATGTGTCTATGGGAAATGACTATATTGGAACATTAATTAGTAGGCATATATATATATATATATATATATAAAACGAAGCATTTCAATAGAGTGACAGTTAATCCAATTCTCTTATTTTTATTTTGTCTGTATTTTAACTGTAGTGTAAAAATAGTGTGTTTTGCTTAAAGTTGAGTAGTTTGACTAATCAGATCTCAGTTCTTGTAATAGGGTAGTTATGGCAGGGGATTTTAACTTTCCAAACATCGACCAGGAGAGCTGTAGTGTTAAAGGTTTAGATGGAGAGGAATTTCTTAAGTGCGTACAAGACAATTTTCTGATTCAGTACGTGGATGTACCTACAAGAGAAGATGCAAAACTTGACCTACTCTTGAGAAATAAGGCAGGGCAGGTGACTGAGGTGTCAGTGGGGGAGCACTTTGGGGTCAGCGACCATAATTCTATTCGTTTTGAAATCATGATGGAAAAGGATAGACCAGATCTAAAAGTTGAAGTCCTAAATTGGAGAAATGCCAATTTTGACGGTATTAGGCAAGAACTTTCGAAAGCTAATTGGAGGCAGATGTTCGCAGGTAAAGGAATGGCTGGAAAATGGGAAGCCTTCATTAATGAGATAACAAGAATCCAGAGAAAGTATATTCCTGTCAAGGTGAAAGGGAAGGCTGGTAGGTATAGGGAATGTGGGATGACTAAAGAAATTAATGGTTTGGTTAAGAAAAAGGAAGCATATGTCAGGTATAGATAGGATAGATTGAGTGAATCCTTAGAAGAGTGTAAAGGAAGTAGGAGTATACTTAAGAGGGAAATCAGGAGAGCAAAAAGGGGACATGAGATAGTTTTGGCAAACAGAATTAAGGAGAATCCAAAGGGTTCTTACAAATATATGAAGGACAAATGGGTAACTAGGGAGAGAATAGGGCCCCTCAAAGATCAGCAAGGTGGCCTTTATGTGGAGCCGCAGAAAATGGGGGAGATACTAAATGGATATTTTGCATCAGTATTTACTGTGGAAAAGGATATGGAAGATACAGACTGTAGGGAAATAGATGGTGACATCTTGCAAAATGTCCAAATTACAGAGGAGGAAGTGCTGGATGTCTTGAAACGGTTAAAGGTGGATAAATCCCCAGGACCTAATCAGGTGTACCCGAGAACTCTGTGGGAAGCTAGAGAAATTATTGCTGGGCCTCTTGCTGAGATATTTGTATCATCGACAGTCACAGGTGAGGTGTCGGAAGACTGGAGGTTGGCAAACGTGGTGCCACTGTTTAAGAAGGGCGGTAAAGACAAGCCAGGGAACCTTAGACCGGCGAGCCTGACGTCAGTGGTGGGCAAGTTGTTGGAGGGAATCCTGAGGGAGAGGATGTACTGGAAAGGCAAGGATTGATTAGGGATAGTCAACATGGCTTTGTGCATGGGAAATCATGTCTCACAAACTTCATGGAGTTTTTTTGAAGAAGTAACAAAGAAGATTAATGAGGGCAGAGCAGTACATGTGATCTATACTGAACACAGACTTCAGTAAGGCATTCGACAATGTTCCCCATGGGAGACTGATTAGCAAGGTTAGATCTCATGGAATACAGGGAGAACTAGCCATTTGGATACAGAACTGGCTCAAAGGTAGAAGACAGAGGGTAGTGGTTGAGGGTTGTTTTTCAGACTGGAGGCCTGTGACCAGTGCTGGGGCTGGATCGGTGCTGGGTCCTCTACGTTTTGTCACTTACATAAATGTTTTGGATGCGAGCGTAAGAGGTACAGTTAATAAGTTTGCAGATGACACCAAAATTGGAGGTGTAGTGAACCGCAAAGAAGATTACCTCAGATTACAACAGGATTTGGACCAGATGGGCCAATGGGCTGAGAAGTGGCAGATGAAGTAGAATTCAGATAAATGTGAGGTGCTGCATTTTGGGAAAGCAAATCTTAGCAGGACTTATACACTTAATGGTAAGGTCCTAGGGAGTGTTGTTGAACAAAGAGACCTTGGAGTGCAAGTTCATAGCTCCTTGAGTCGCAGGTAGACAGGATAGTGAAGAAGGCGTTTGGTATACTTTCCTTTATTCGTCAGAGTACTGAGTACAGGAGTTGGGAGGTCATGTTGCTACTGTACAAAACGTTGGTAAGGCCACTATTGGAATATTGCCTGCAATTCTGGTCCCCTTCCTATTGGAATGATGTTGTGAAACCTGAAAGGGTTCGAAAAAAAAATTTTAAGGATGTTGCCAGGGTTGGCGGATTTGAGTATAGGGAAAGGCTTAGTAGGCTGTTTTCCCTGGAGCGTCGGAGGCTGAGTGGTGACCTTATAGAGATTTATAAAATCATGGGGGGCATGGACAGCATAAATAGACAAAGTATTTTCCCTGGGGTGGGGGAGTCCATAATTAGAGGGCATAGGTTTTGGGTGAGAGGGGAAAGATATAAAAGAGACCTAAGGGGCAACTTTTTCACACAGAGGATGGTACATGTATGGAATGAGCTGCCATAGAAAGTGGTGGAGGCTAGTACAACTGCAACATTTAAAAGGCATCTGGATGAGTATATGAATAGGAAGGGTTTGGAGGGATATGAACAGGGTGCTGGCAGGTGGGGCTAGACTGAGTTGAGTTATCTGTCAGCATGGCCGAGTTGGACCGAAGGGTCTGTTTCCTTACTGTACATCTCTATGACTTTATAACTCTACATCGTTTCACCAGTTCCCTGCATAATTGAAGCATAACCTCCCTATATTCGTATTTAATGTGCCTTGCAAGAAATGATAACATTCTATTAGCTTTCCTAATTACTTGCTGCAGTATCATACTAGTTATTTGTAATTCATGGATCAGTACATACAGTCATAGAGTAAAAGAGACATATAGCACAGGAACAGACCCTTCAATCCAATTCGCCCATGTTAACCAGATATTCTAAATAATCTCATCCCATTTGCCAACATGTGGCTATTGAGATACCTTTGCATCTGCCCTGCCATTTCTCACTGTTTAGTTAACATGCTTCATTTCTATTCTTCTTGCTAAAATAGACAATCTCACTTCTCACATTATACTTCATTTGCCAGATCTTTACACACTTAAACAATCTATGTCATGTTGTAGCCTCCTCGTGTCCTTTTCAGAACTTACCTTCCTATTGATCTTTGTGTCATCAGCATATTTAGTCACAATATCTTCCATCCCTTCATTCAATGAATGTACTGTAAACAACTGAAGTTCCAGCACCAACACAGCATCACCTAGTGTCACAGAGTCATAGAGAAGTCAAGCACAGAAACAGACCCTTCAGTCCAACTCATCCATGCCGACCAGATATCCCAACCTAATCTAGTCCCATTTGCCAACACTTGGTCCGTATGCATCTAAACCCTTCCTATTCATATACCCATCCAGATGCCTTTTAAAAGGTGCAAATATACCAGTCTCAAGTAACAACATATAGATTTAGATCAGCCAAACCAGTCTACTTCAGAAACATTCCTCCTCAGTTGCACCATCAGAGTAAGGTACTTGTATGCAACCTAACTGATGCCCTACAATGGTCTATGCAAAATCTAGCTTTCTGAATCACAGGCAACTGTATGAGTTCCCTTCCCAACATAACTTTTACATCCTTGACTCAACAGTCGGCACAGTAGAGGCTTCAGTTAAGGACATCAAATGGTACACCAAAAGTAAGGAGAAGAATTTTAAAATATTTGAAATCTGTCCCATTCCTGTTATATCGTAAACTATTATTAATTCTTCTATTTGTTATGTTTTTGCATTAGGGTGAATTTGGAATACTATAAAACATTAATATACATTTTAAAAAGAACTGTGCATTGTTATTACATAGGAAATAGGATGGTGGTCATCATTTGAAACACGATGTGTGTAAATTAAGCTGCTGTCTTTTCATAGAAAATTCCCTAAAAGAACATTCTTTTCTTTGTCTCCCCTGATGGCACTACCAGTCCCTGCAAACAGATATCTGTAAGTAGCATTTTGGTAGTATTTTGTACATCTGCATCATGTCTAAGACATGAACATGGGAAAGGGAGCTCTATTCCTCAGGAGCTCTAGACAGAGGGAGAGTCCCTCAAACATGCTGCGCTCTGTGAGTCATTTGTCTCAGGATGAATCACTCTGGCACTGAAACCAAACCAGAACCAGTAACCTTGATAATAGGACTTAAGAACAGAAAGAGAAATATAATCCCCAGTGCAGAGGATAGGCATTGTTGCCGATAACACTTTGTCACATCATTTTTAACATTTAATAATTTTAAGTGACATAGATATAATGAAACAAATAGGAGCAAGTACTGGATGACAAATGCTCTAGTTCTTCCATATTGAGGTTTACAGCAACACACAAAGATTTCTAAGAATATTGTAATTTAAAGACTGTTTTGCAACCATAATGTCCTGTTTTGTTATTCTATTATATATTTAGTGTTGACAATTTTGCTATACCACAGAGCCTTCTGGCTATTGTTTGAGACTTAAACATTACTTACTGATTTAAATTATCAACAACAGGAAGGGGGTAACCTACTGTTATGACTAAGATGTTTTTGTTCTTAAAACCACATAGAAGGAATAAGGAAATTCAGAGAATTAAAACAATTCCTTTCATTGAGATAAAGCACACGGGACATACATGATCCACATATTACTCACACATTAATTACATACCCTTTATTATTATCTGAGCTTCAAGCTGTCTGTTATTGGATTAGTGGGCAATTCATCATTTCTTTTGACATAAAAATCTTAATTTTCTGCATGTATTTTCTCAATTGCTATGAATGGGATTGCTATGGTATTATAAAGCTAATGTCTCTTTAAATGGACAGAAGGAGACATGAAAAATGTGTGCCAGAAATCAACTGAACATTTACAATTGAATATTGTCAAGTTCTTGGAAGGCTCCAAGTGGATTTCAGACAGACAAACCCAGACATGGTGAGCTAAAACTCATTGACAATGGTATCCCTGGGGGTGTGAATAGTTTTTTCTCCAAGTCACCAAATACCTAATATGTAAGCATGATTCATCACTGTTAGCACAGCAGCCACCTTAACTTCTGATCTGCATGAGACGGGCTATGAAATACCATTTGAAAGAAAACAGAAAGAACTTGAACACAACATCAGAGAGAAGCTTCTCAACAGAGGGACAAAAAGGCAAGATAGTTAAGGACTACTGTGCTTAAAGGCCTGACATGCCTTTAAAACAAAATTATGGGAGCCTTCATTCCTTCCCACAACCTGTTCTGCTCCGACCAATTATGCAAGAAACTTCACACAAGGGGCGGCACAGTGGCTCAGTGGTTAGCACTGCTGCCTCACAACACCAGGGACCAGGGCTCGATTCCAGCCTCGGCTGGCTGACTGTCTGGTGTTTGCACATTCTCCCTGTGTCTGCATAGGTTTCCCCCAGGTGCTCTGGTTTCCTCACACAATGCAAAGATGTGCAGTTTAGGTGAATTGGCAATGCAAAGTTGCCCATAATGTTCTGAGATGTGTATGTAAGGCGCATTATTCAGGGATATATGTAGAGTAATAGAGGAATGGGTCTGGGTGGGATACTGTTCGGAGTGATGGTGTAGACTTGCTGGACCTGTTTTCACACTACAGGAATTCTTTGATTCTATGATTATTTCAACAACTTAACTACATAAACCATCACTACTACTAAATTCTGACTTCAGTTTTCAACCCCTTCACCTTGAATTTTCAGCAATCAGCAGAGCTGTAATGATTATATACGATCTTACTGTCATCTTCATAATGCA
This sequence comes from Hemiscyllium ocellatum, assembly GCF_020745735.1. NCBI lineage: Eukaryota > Metazoa > Chordata > Chondrichthyes > Orectolobiformes > Hemiscylliidae > Hemiscyllium > Hemiscyllium ocellatum. Next base: position 65,757,202 of record NC_083409.1, on the reverse strand, counting down.
TCTTTTATCTATGTCTACTTATAACTCTGTAACTGTACTTTATCCATGATATCACATTTAATGTTTTTGTAACGTCAGCCATGGTTATGTAAAAATACCCTTTGATCTTGTTTAAAATTAAAGCTTTTCTTATTTTTAAAATTAAAACACACAAAAACGAACAGTGTTAATTGCGCTATATAAATTCACAATTCACCGATCACATTGTGGACAAGCCTGTTGTACTTGACTCAGCTAAATGAGTTATAGATTAGAATCATAGAATTTTACAATCCTCCACAGAAGGAGGCCATTCACCATCTTGCCTGCACCAGCTCCCAAAAGAGCTACCATCTAGCCCTATGTCCATCAAATATGTATCCAACGCTCTTTTGAAACCTCCAATGGAATCTGGCTCCATCACACTCCCAGGCAGCACATTTCAAATCCTGACAACTCTCAGAGGAAAGAAGTTTCTCCTCATCCTGGGTGCCTTGCTAACAATCTTGATATTGTGATCCCTAGTTACTGATATATCAACTAGTGGAAACAGAATATCCTTCTTTACCCTGTCAAAATTGTTTATAACTTTGAGCACCTCAGTAAGGTCACCTCCTAATCTTCTATACTCAAAGGAGTATAAGCCCAATCTCTCTGATCTTTCCTTTATATAAAATCCTTCATTCCTGGTATCATTCTAGTAAATCGCCTTCGCACTCTCTCCATGGCTTTAACATTCTTCCTTAAATAAGGTTCCCACAACTGAACACAATACTCCAAATGTGGCCTGACCAATGATTTGTAGAGGTGTAGAATCACTTCTTTGCTTTTATACTCTATCCCTCCAATTACAAACCCAAGGATGCTAAAAGCCTTCTTTATCATTAGATCAGATTAGATTACTTACAGTGTGGAAACAGGCCCTTCGGCCCAACTGACCTGCCGAAGCGCAACCCACCCATTCCCCTACATTTACCCCTTTTACCTAACACTACGGGCAATTTAGCATGGCCAATTCATCTGACCTGCACATCTTTGGACTGTGGGAGGAAACTGGAGCACCCGGAGGAAACCCACGCAGAGTCGGGGAGAATGTGAAAACTCCACACAGTCAGCCGCCTGAGTCGGGAATTGAACCTGGGTCTCTGGCGCTGTGAGGCAGCAATGCTAACCACTGTGCCACCGTACTGCTTCAACTTGCCTGTCCACCTCCAGAGAATCATGCAGATGAACCAAAGTCCCTGTGCTCCTGTACTCCCCTCAACTTTGCACCATTGAACCTGTGTTGTTTCTCTGTATTTCTTCTACCAAAATGCATTACCTCACATTTCGCTGTTCTAAAACTAATCTGCTAGGTGAGGCCCATTTGGCCAATTTCCAGTTCTAGTTACCCAGTTATATCAAGGCAGAGAGGGTCTAAAAGAGGTTTACCAGGAAAACTGAAAGAACTGAGGATGCTGTAAATCAAAAACAAAAATAGAAGTTGCTCAAAAAGTTCAGCAGGTCTGGCAGCATCCGTAAAGCAAAATCAGAGAGTTAACATTTAGCTTGTGGTGACCCTTCCTCAGAACATAAGTCCTGAGAAACTGTCACTGGACTCAAAAAGTTAACAGTGATTTCTCTTCACAGATGCTGCTGGACCAGTTGAGCTTCTTCAGCAACTTCTGTTTTTATTTGAAATTTACCAGAATGTTGCCTCATATGGACGGTTTGAGTTATAAAGAAAGGCTGGATAGGCAGGTACGTTTTTCACTGCACCATAGGAGGTTGAGGGGTGACCTGATATAAGTTTTAAAATAATGAGAGGTTTAGATAGAATAGTTGTCTTTTCCCTAGGATGGGGCACATTTTTAAGGTGAGAGATGAGAGATTTAAAAAAGACATGAGGGTGGTTCAAGTGTGGAATGAACTTCCTGAGGAAATGGTGGATGCAGATACAATTATAACTTTTAAAATAAATTTTAAAAGTGAATAGGAAAGGTTCGGAAGGATATGGGCCAGGAGCAGGCAGGTGGGACTAGATTAGTTTGGGATTATGTTCAGCATGGACTGACTGGACTGAGAAGTCTGTTTCCCTGCTGTATAACTCTATGATTCTATGTCCCTCTGAAGTACTCAGCATCATCCTCACAATTCACTATTTTCCCTAAATTGGTATCATCAGCAAATGTATAGATTCTGCTGTGAACAGCCATCTCCAAATTATTGAGATAAGTCAGAAAAAACAAAAGTCCCAACACTGATTCTGGGGGAACACTCCTTTCAACCTGTCTCCAATCTGAGAAATGCCCATCCATAGCGAATCCCTACTTATTATTTTTTAGCCAATTTTTAATCCATGCTGTCAAGGACACATCAATCCCAAATGTTTCTTATTTGCTGTACAACCTGCCATTGTGGCACCTTATTAAATGTTTTCTGAAAGTCCAAATATACAACCTGCAAAGCTCTACCCTCATCCACAGGAGAAAGTGACGACTGAAGATGCTGGAGATAAGAGTCAAAAAGTGTGACCCTGGAAGTGCACAGCAGCAAAGGCAGCATCTGAGGAACAGGAGAGTTGCCATTTCAAGCATAAGCTCTTCATTCCTGATGAAGACCTTATGCTCGAAATGTCGACTCTCCTGCTCCTTGGATGTTGCCTGACTGGCTGTGCTTTTCCAGCACCACACGTTTTGACACTACCTGATTCATCTCAACAAAGAATTCAATTAAATTTGTCAGACATGACTTGTCCTTGACATAGCCATGAACAAAAGGAAAAGGAATTGTGGATGTTGGAAATCAGAAACAAAAACAAATTGCCGGATAAACTTGGCAGGTCTGGCAGCATCTGTGGAGAGAAAGCAGAGTTTTGAGTTCAGTGACCTTTCTTTAGAACTGATGACAGCTAGAAAAAGGTTGATATACAGTATATGCAGAAGATAGGGTGGGGGGAGGGGGGATAGGCCTTGATAGAGTCCAAAGGGATAGAAACACAGTTGGATAGACAAAGGACAGTACTGTAAATGTCAGTTGAGGAGAATGAATAATTGCTAATGGAGAAAATGAGTAGCTGACAATAGGTTGTCTGCAATGGCAGTCCATGTGATGATAAGGCCTGGTGTTAGGGGGAGTTGAGGTAACAATATGGGAGAAGATGCTCAAGCCCTAACACTGTTGAACTCGATATCGAGTCCAGAAGGCTGCAGAGCTCCCAAGTGGAAAATGAAGTGCTGTTTGTCCAGCTTGTGCTGGGCTTCTTGAGAAAGAGATTGTTGGCCACGGAACAACCTGGTGTATTGAAGTGGCAGGCAACCATAAGCTCAGGATCAAAGTCATGTCAACTGTCTAGTATTAACTTATTTTTCTCAAAATGTATATTGACCTTATCCAGTATTACAGCCTTCATCAGTTTTCAGACTATTCACGTCAATCTGACAGGTCTGTAGTTTCATGGGTTATCCTTTACCCCGTACTAAACAACAGTAACACATTTGCAATTCTCTAGTCCCCTGGGACTAATCCTACGTTTCAGAGAGGCCTGGATACGTTCTGTCGATAGTTCTGTGATTTGCTCCTTAACCTTCTCAGCAATCTAGGGTGTGACCCCTCTACCAGGAGTGCTGCCAGCGTTTTTAACACCCCTTCTTTATTTGTCACTATACTGCTCAGTTGCTCAACGTCCAGATTTTCAATTAGACCAGTTCAGATTAAGCTCTACAAAAACGTATATTATTTAACAAGACATTGGTATCCATGATGTGCTATTGCACCTTATATGTTTAAAACACTGGTTGGAGTAACCACGGAATAGAAATCTGTCTGTATACTGTATTCTATGGCTGGAACACATACTAATTCAAATCTCATATGAAATTCTGTAGTCAATTACCAGGAAAGAGTACCTAAAGTCGTTTCTTGTTGCATTCTTCACAGTTTTTATATTCTCCAATCAAGGGTAAATAACCACATCCACCCTTTACAACCTGGAAGGGTGGAGTTGGATGCAATGAACGGCTGAAAATCCCACCGCTGGATCTCTATGCTGAGTCCATGCTCATTGGTTTCTTTCATTCACTTGTAGGACATCAGCATTACTGGCTAACCAGCATTTATTGCCTGACCCTCGTTGCCCTTGAGAAGGTGGGGGTGAGATGGCTTCTTGAACTGCTACAGCCTATGTGCTATAGATAGACCCACAATGCCATTAAGGAAGAAATTGACACCGTGACAGTGAAGAAACACCTCTAAATTTCCAAGTCAGAATGGTGACTAACTTAAAGGTAGTTCTTTATTCAGAGAGCAGTAAGGGTATGGAATGCTTTGCCTGCAATGGTAGTACATTTGCCAACTTTAAGTACATTTAAGTCATCATTGGACTAGCATCTGGACGTACATGGAATAGTGTAGGTTAGATGGGCTTCAGATTGGTATGACAGGTCGGCGCAACATCGAGGGGCGAAGGGCCTGTACTGCGCTGTAATGTTCTATGTTAAAAGGGAACTTCAGCTGATGAAGTTCCCATGTATCTGTTAGCCTTGTGCTTCTAGATGAAAGTGGTTATGGATTTGGAAGGTGCTGTCTGAGGACTATTGAATTTGTGCAGTGCATCTTGTAGATAGCATACACTGCAGCTTCTGAGTGTCAGTGATGGAGGGAGTGCATGCTACTAGTGCCAATCAAGCAGGCTGCTTAGTCCTGGATGATCTCCAGCATTTGAGCATTCTTGGAGCTGCACCCAGCCAGCTAATTGTGGATTGTCCCATCACACGCTTGACTTGTGCCTTGTAGATTATGGAAAGGTTTTCAGAAGTCAGGAGCTGAGTTACTTACTGCAGTATTCCTAGCTTCTGACCTACTCTTGCAGACACGATATTTAGATGGTAAGTCCAGTTGAGTTTCTGGTCAATGGTATCCGCCAGGATGCTGAATGCCAATGGGCAGTGTTTAGATTGTCTCTAATTGGGGATGGTCCTTGATTGGCATTGATATGGTGAGAATGTTAATTACCACTTGTCAGTAAAGCCTGGCTAATGTCCAAATTTTGTTGTATTTGAACATGGACAGTGCAGTATCTGAGAAGTTGCAAATGGTGCTGAATATTGTGCAAACATCAGCAAACACTCCAACTTCTGACCTTATGAGGGAAGAGCGGTCAAATACTCAAATCCAATCCTTAAGTTAAGCAGCAGCAACACCATGCCTAAGGCAGTAACCATTCTTACCAGATGGAAGCATCTTGCTTATTTATAGATCACATTCTATTCTCTATTCTGTCTTTATATCTTGTGGGATGGAAATGCAAATACTCAGATAAAGACTCAAGCTGAGATCAGAGGTTGATTTCCTCTGCTTTGCATCTTATTTATGTTCCATAGAGGATGTGCATAGATTTTGTTGTGTTTGCACTTATGGTACCTTTCAATTATTATATCTAAAGCATGAGTTCTGATGCAAATTTAATTGAAAAAATACCAAAATAATGATATCAAGTTGTACATTATTTGCTGATATTTCTATGACTTACAGGCCATGTGCTCAAAGCATCCACATTCTACTTCAAAATCTTGTGCTCAAATGTTTAACAGATTAAAGAAACATAACAACTGTGGAAAGAGTTAGAGGTAGAATTTTATTGGTTCATCCGGAGCTTTTAGACCGGTGGTGGAGAAACAAAAATTCAGTTTCCCAAAGCGAGGTCAAAGTTTGACTAATAACATTCTCTAAACCTGCAAGGAGGATTAGCTTTCCTGACCTGTCTTGTATTTATTACCATATCATGAATGCTCATGAACATCTCAGCAAACTGGAACAGCATTCATAGGCACAATTTTGTTTGCTAAAAGCAGGAAACATGTATGTTCACAAATCCAACTATATAGACACAAGGTGTGTACCTGATGGAATAGATTGCTTTCTCTAAGCTTCAGAGAGTACAAACTTCCTTCGTTAGTTGTCTCCTTCATAAACAAACCATTTCTTTGAACAAAAACTTACAGTGTTAGGATAAAGCCTCTCCATGTTGATTTATCAGAGTCACAGAGTTATACAACACACATCCTTTGACCCAACTTGTCAGCCCCAACCAGATATCCTGGACTGATCTAGTTCCATTTGCCAGCATTTTAGAATAGAATAAGGTTTTATTGTCATGTATACACAGGAATGCAGTGAAAAATGTACATGCCATTCTATGGTGCCATCTTAAAATAAAAATACAAAACCAGATTTTAAATAAAAAAAAAGGAAATAATAGAAACAATGCCAAAAGAAGAAATGCTCAAATCTTAATGTCCTTATCCAAAAGAAAAGGAAACATCCAGATTTTAAAATGTTATCTCCCTGGGCCTAGCCCTGGCCTGGAGTTTCAATCGGCCTCCTCCTGGGGCATGATTCACCGATTGCCTCTGCTGGTGGAACTGATAATTGGAGTTTGGCCTATATCCCTCTGAACCCTTCCTAAATGTGTACCAATCCAGATGCCTTTTAAATGTTGTAATTGTACCAGCCTCCATCACCTCCATTGGCAGCTCATTCCATACGTGCAACACTCTTTGAGAAAAAGTTGACCCCCCCCCCCCCACCCCGGTCCCTTTTAAATTTTTTTCCTCTCCCACATTAAACTTATGCCTTCTAGCTTTGGATTCCCTAATGCTGGAAAAAAAAACCTTGACTAGTCACCCTATCCATGTCCCTCATGATTTTATAAACTCTTTTATCTCAGCCTCCGATATGCCATCGAAAATAGCCCCAGCCTATTTAGCCTCTCCCTATAGCTCAACCCTCCAGTCTTGGCAACATCCTTGTAAATCTTTTCTGAACCCTTTCAAGTTCCACAACATCCATTCTTTTGCAGAGAGATTAGAAGCCCATGAACTGTACAACTACAGCATAACATCGCAGCTGCACTGACCCAATGAAAGCAAGCATGCCAAATGTCTTCTTCACACCCTGTCTACCTCTTTTCAAGGAACTACACACCTTCACTCCTAGGTCTCTTTATTTGTCAAAACTTCCCAGGGCCTTGCCTACCCTACCAAAATGCAAGACATCACATCTATTTGAATTAAATTCTATCTGCCATGCCTCAGCCCATTGGCCCATCTGATATGCTCAAGAAAACTCTCAGTCATTGTCTGCCTTGATGTAGTGACATAATGCCTACAATGTTACTGGGCTCACAAGCTTTCCCAGGACAGGTAGCTACATTCTAAGGATCTAAGAAACTGGACCTGAAACATTAACTCTGCTTTTTCTCCACAGGTGCTGCCACATCTGCTGAATTTTTCCAGCAATTTTTGTTTTTGTTGCAGACAGCCACATTGGCTGATCCAGCAAAACCAGAATGGGCAGGGAAGTGGGCCTCAACTTGAAACAGGAAGCAATTTCCTGAAAATCCTTCCAATACTCAAATCATGTTGCGTTGCCTAACTTTTCTTTACAACTGGCCATCTTTCCGCCTGGCCTTTTCACTAATCCCCCTTTTTAGTAGATTCCCCTTTGACATTGCAACAATCTTAGGGACACAGAGCAAGAAATGATGGGAGATACATATTAAGGTCAGGGACCACAATGAGGTAATTAGGTGTGCTGTGGAGAGAAAGTGAACATTAGAACTTAATAAGTTTGGGGTGGAGGAGAGACATTAGATGTAGAATTTTACTAGGAATGAGATCAGGGAAAAGAGCAGGAACATCAAGGAAGAAAGCAAAAACACTGATAGTCACAGGAGGATTAAAGAAAAACAGAAGGGAGGGAGGCAAATGGAAATGTTATGGGAGTGTTTCCAGCACCACACTCTCGACTTGTTATGGAAGAGGCCAATGTATTCTGAGGGATAGGGTAGAGGGTGAAAAGCTGGAAAGAGAAGTTAAACCCAGACATGTTTTCTGACGGCATTTCCCAAAATAATGATTCACCATGTCTGTGCAGTGGAGAGTGCAGCATGCAGGCGAAACCGCACCCAACTGAAACAATGTAAACATGAGGTGAAAAAATGGACTGCTCACAAAGTAGGTTAAGTTAGTTACACAGAAGGGAAAAGCTCATTGCACAGTCGAAGTGAATTGGTTCTTAAAGCTGCAATCACCTTCTAATTATGTCGTGCCATTCATTTGCCTCATACATAGAAAGCACAAAAACAGAAAGGAGACATATATTTTGTACTTATGGCATTAGGAAGGGGAACCCTTCATAGGTCATAGGGCATGAAAGTTGTAGATTGTTTTGTTCAGGTGAGTGTACGGGCAGGCTGTCATCCAATACATGAGATTCCTGAAAAGAACCTAAGGATAGATCGATAGCCAACAAAAGAAAACCCATCTGTTCCTAGAATGTGGATGAAAGTGAGGTCTGCAGGTGCTGGAGATTAGAGTCAAGAGTCTAGTGCTGGAAAAGCACAGCAAGTCAGGCAGCATTGACTCTCCTGCTCCTCAGATACTGCCTGACCTGCTGTGCTTTTCCAGCAACACACTCTCTGCTCCTAGAATATCACTCCTCTTGTATTGTATAGAAATTCCAAGAGACATTTCCAACACAAAGGACTAGTAAATGAGATGTCTATGATAGCTACTTTTGAACAAAGGAGACCGTCAAGATCATTATTGCTTGATTTGGTGTTAACAACATCTGAATGATCTGTTGTAAGATATAATGTTATCTGATATGGGATGCTCATTATCTGAGTGTCTAAATCCAAAACCTGAGTCACACGATTGAAGTTGCTGATTTGTTTGAATCACCTTTAAATATTCAGATTATTTTACTTGTTTCCTCAGTCTGTTTGATGCAGATCCAGGCATTTTGTAAAATCCCTACTCTTAATCACAATTTCTCTCAAAAGTTGGATTGATGGAAAGAATTTTTAATTTTTGCATGTCAATTCAAATAATTCCCAGTTTACACCTCCTGCACCTTCAATAGCAATTCAAGTGCATCTGTGACCATGCAAAACAGATTTCTGTAAACTGCCAACTGAAAGAATCTCCACAGGATATTGACATACTAGGCCCTCTAATTCATGTAAACTAGTTCTGATAACTTTCACTTTAAAGTCGAGAGTGTGGTGCTGGAAAAGCACAGCAGGTCAGGCAACATCTGAGCAGCAGGAGAGAGAGAGAGTGTGTGTATGTGTTTTTCCAATTATAAAATGCAAGACTTGGAATTACAAATATAAATGTGACAGAGGGCCTGAGCTACATTATGGGGAAGTTGATTGTAAGTTCACAGCCACTGTTTTTCAAGAATTTAGAACACTGTAACGAGACTAGAAAAACAGAAATTAACCAAAAGGTTTATATTAACCTAGCCTCAATATCCCTCCTAAAAGGGATGAGAGAGTCCATAAATAAAGAAGAAAGAACGTCATGATGGGTATAAAGAAGTTAAATTTGTCTTTACTGAATAAACCGGGATTAGGATGGAACTCAAACGGTCAAGAAAGAGCTTATTTAGTCATAAAGGGTCAGAACAAAGACATTTCAGAGAAACCAATACTTTTAGCCAAGTTCTGAAGTGTGGCAGAAGGCTGGAAAAATTTCAAATACTCTGCAGGGAGGACAAAAATACTCATCAGGGGTGAGATGGCTCTGGAAAAGCCACCTGGATTTAAAAAGGCTGAAAGCAAGCCAATAAAATCAAATAGAGTTCAAAAGAGACTGGCAGAGTTTAAAATAGATGAAGAGAGTGAGCCAGAAATGAAACTGGCAAGCACCTATTTTGTCAAACAGAATGGAGAACAGGGATGTTCCCATGCAGCTGCCTCACCCAACCAAAGAGCCACAGCCAGAGCAGCAGAACTTAGCCATACTCCCAGTAACTAAATTGGGAAAATCAGTATCCCATAAGCAAAACCAGGTTTGCATCTGCCTAAAGGGCAGTGTAAAAGCTGTTGTTAGCTCTCAGCCATCCAAAACTGCTCGGCAGCACTACTTTCAGGTGTCAATGGAAAGCAAAAGGCTGGGTTGAGAGTAGCCAAAGTCAAAAGAGATTCAGCTAAAGTGTAGCTAGCGAAATTCTTCTCCCTAGGGGTAAATATGGACACAGAAAGCCTCTCGACCTCAAATCTTCCTTCACATTCAATGGGCCACCAAAGAGTGTTCCAACTAGCCCCACAGGGGCTAAGAAAACTGTAATAACCTAATTTAAAAGTCAGGAAGCCCATATGTTTGCTGGATGAACAAGTGTTCTGGCCATAGCTGAAACATTCTTTTCAGTTTTGCAAGAGGGTACAGGGAAAGTGCACAAACCATTAGCCAATCGGTGAGCGAACTGCCTCCCCCGGTTCTAGAAGGAAAGAAGCCAGCAAACCTAGCGGATGAGCTTGGGATCTGGCCAACCTAAACCTTCTTTTCAGTTGTACCAGAACATCTCCAAACAGACCCACAGGTAGGAAGGAAACAGAATTGCCAAGATTGAAACGATAAGCAACCTGCACCACTGCTGGGAAAGCAGCATCTGGCCACCCAATTTGGACTCAAACCTGAAGAACTTCCCTCATAGGTCAGTGAAATTCCAAAGTATCCCCAGAGCTGGTGAGCTGAAGGTTCCCAGGGCACAGCAGCCAAAGTGGCACTTCTTCAGTGAGTACAAGAGTCCTCGGAGACACAGGGCAGAACAGGATGAAGAAGGACCCAAGCCAATTTAAGAAGGAGAACAGCTCTCACTCGTTCTGGATGCACAGGAGGCCTCAAGGCCAACACCATCTCTCTGACCTTACAGGTAGCAGAGCGGAAGGAGCTTTTATAACCCTTTTTGTGCAAACGGAAACTGACATTTCATTTGTTACCTGTATGCTTGTCTGTCAAGCTGCAAATGTGTTGCTGGTCAAAGCACAGCAGGCCAGGCAGCATCTCAGGAATAGAGAATTCGACGTTTCGAGCATGAGCCCTTCATCAGGAATAAGAGAGAGAGAGAGCCAAGCAGGCTAAGATAAAGGGTAGGGAGGAGGGACTAGGGGGAGGGGCAATGGAGGTGGGATAGGTGGAAGGAGGTCAAGGTGAGGGTGATAGGCCGGAGTGGGGTGGGGGCGGAGAGGTCAGGAAGAGGATTGCAGGTTAGGAGGGCGGTGCTGAGTTGAGGGAACCGACTGAGACAAGGTGGGGGGAGGGGAAATGAGGAAACTGGAGAAATCTGAATTCATACCTTGTGGTTGGAGGGTTCCCAGGCGGAAGATGAGGCGCTCCTCCTCCAGCCGTCGTGTTGTTGTGTTCTGCCGGTGGAGGAGTCCAAGGACCTGCATGTCCTCGGTGGAGTGGGAGGGAGAGTTAAAGTGTTGAGCCACGGGGTGATTGGGTTGGTTGGTTCGGGCGGCCCGGAGGTGTTCTCTGAAGCATTCCGCAAGTAAGCGGCCTGTGTCACCAATATAGAGGAGGCCACATCGGGTGCAGCGGATGCAATAGATGATGTGTGTGGAGGTACAGGTGAACTTGTGGCGGATATGGAAGGATCCCTTGGGGCCTTGGAGGGAAGTGAGTGTGGAGGTGTGGGCGCAAGTTTTACATTTCCTGCGGTTGCAGGGGAAGGTGCCGGGGGTGGAGGTTGGGTTGGTGGGGGGTGTGGATCTGACGAGGGAGTCACGAAGGGAGTGGTCCTTGCGGAACGCTGATAGGGGAGGGGAGGGAAATATATCCTTGGTGGTGGGGTCCGTTTGGAGGTGGCGGAAATGGCGGCGGATGATACGTTGTATGCGGAGGTTGGTGGGGTGGTAGGTGAGAACCAGTGGGGTTCTGTCTTGGTGGCGGTTGGAGGAGCGGGGCTCGAGGGCGGAGGAGCGGGAAGTGGAGGAGATGCGGTGGAGGGCATCGTCGATCACGTCTGGGGCGAATCTGCGGTCCTTGAAGAAGGAGGCCATCTGGGCTGTGCGGTGTTGGAATTGGTCCTCCTGGGAGCAGATGCGGCGGAGACGAAGGAATTGGGAATATGGGATGGCATTTTTACAGGGGGCAGGGTGGGAGGAGGTGTAGTCCAGGTAGCTGTGGGAGTCAGTCGGTTTATAATAGATGTCTGTGTTGAGTCGGTCGCCCGAGATAGAAATGGAGAGGTCTAGGAAGGGGAGGGAGGAGTCTGAGATGGTCCAGGTGAATTTCAGGTCGGGATGGAAGGTGTTAGTAAAGTTGATGAACTGTTCAACCTCCTCGTGGGAGCACGAGGCAGCGCCGATACAGTCATCGATGTAGCGGAGGAAAAGGTGGGTGACTGAGCATGAATATGCATCTCTTTGTTTTCTCATTTCCTTGAACATGAATTTAAAAAGGTGAAACTGAATTCATTGTTCTCCTTGATGGTTGTGAAGCAGGGGCACTTTTTTTTAAATTTTGGAATTACATTGTCTTGTTGAAATATTTTAAAAATATATTGCTGGTAGGTGGGATTAGATTGGGTTGGGATATCTGGTCGGCATGGACCAGTTAGACCGAAGGGTCTGTTTTCATGCTGTACATCTTTATGACTCGATGATTTTAAATATAAAATGGATGCTATGAACACAGAATGAGCAAATTAGCTTCTGCTAGAAATTTCCAGCCATTACCAGGAATCAAACTTATCATATCCTGGAACATCATAGTCCTTGCATTGTATAGGCAGTTCTGTCACTTCAACAAAAACAAATGAACTGCAGTCAAGAATGGCTATGCCAACTTATTCTGAACGCAGGAGACCATCAAAATTGGTGTTACTGGTGTTAACTACAGATCAGTTGTCTGCTTTCTGATCAATCTGATGAGGGGATATCAAATCAATTCATTAGTTTAATATTTCAACCCAAAATTGCTGTTACTTGACTGAAGGTGCTATTCTGCATGAATTACTTTTAATTGTATGGTTTTGACTTCTTTCTGTAGTCTGCTTGTTTTAGTGGAACAGTAAACGAATGCAACTTACCCAAGAACTGCCTCTAATCTCAATCTCTCTCCAAAGTCAGATTTCTGATAAGAATGATATATTTTGCATGTGAAATGAACCAATTCTGAGTTTACAGATCCTGCACCTTCACCAGCCATTCAACTGCATCTGTGCTCCTGTGAAAGGAATCTTTATGCACAGACAAGTGAAGTAACCTCTATTGGATATTATTGAACTCTCTAATTCACATGAATTAATTCTGATACCTTTGACTTTAAGTAATATATAATTTGTTCCTTGTCTTTTCATTCTTTCTGCGATACATATCCAAGTAGTGAGTATAGTGGATTCTTTCTTGATTATGGTTTTTGGAGATAAGTCTCTTGATTAAACTTAAAATATAAGCCATAGCTATTAATTTAACCTGGGGCAGTGTTTGTAGAGGAATAAGACGGTGTTATTTTCTGGGTCTGTAGATAATGAAGGAGCAAAAATGGCCTTAGCAGTGATATATACTTCTTGTCAGATGTGGAAGTTTAAAGAGAGTTTAAGGGTTACTGCGGATTATATCTGCCATACATGCTGTTGGATGCGAATCTTATCAGATCGAGTAGATCGGTTGGAGAGACAAATAGAAGTGATGAGGAATTTGCAACAGTATGTGATGGATGGCATTTATAGGAAGGGGGGGAAAGTCTCAGATACAGTCACATAGATGGGTTAACTCTAGGAAGGGTAAGAGAGGTGGGCAGCTACTGCAGGAGCCTTTTATGGATATACCCATTTCAAACAGGTATGCCGTTTTGGAAAATGTAGGGGGTGATGGATTATCAGGGGAACGCAGCACGAACAGTCAAGTTTCTGGTATTGAGACTGGCTCTAATGCAACGAGGGGTACATTGGCTTCCAAGAGATCAACTTTGTTAGGGGATTCTGTAGTCAGAGGTACAGACAGACATTTCTGTGGCCAGCAGAGAAAAAGCAGAATGGTGCATTGCTTCCCTGGTGCTAGGATCAAGGATGTCTCAGAAAGGGTGCAGAATGTTCTCACTGGGGAGAGGGGCCAGCAGGGTCATTGTCCACATTGGAACCAATGACATTGAAAGGGAAAAGGTTGAGATTCTGAAGGGAGATTACAGAGAGTTAGGCAGAAATTTAAAAAGGAGGTCCTCAAGGGTAGTAATATCTGGATTACTCCCAGTGCTACGAGCTAGTGAGGACAGGAATAGGAGGATAGAGCAGATGACTGCATGGCTGAGGAGCTGGTGTATGAGAGAAGGATTTACTTTTTTGGATCATTGGAATCTTTCTTGGGGTAGAAATGACCTGTACAAGAAGGACGGATTGCACCTAAGTTGGAAGGAGACTAACATACTGGCAGGGAAATTTGCTAGAACTGCTTGGGAGGATTTAAACTAGTAAGGTGGGGGCTGGGACCCAGGGAGATAATGAGGAAAGAGATCGATCTGAGACAGGTACAGCTGAGAACAGAAGAGATTCAAACAGTCAGGGCAGGCAGGGACAAGGTTGGTCTAATAAATTAAACTGCATTTATTTCAATGCAAGGGGCCTAACAGGGAAGGCAGGTGAACTCAGGTTAGCAACATGGGACTGGGATATCATAGCAATTATGGAAACATGGCTCAAGGATGGGCAGGATTGGCAGCTTAATGTTCCAGGATACAAATGCTACAGGAAGGATAGAAGGGGAGGCAACAGAGGAGGGGGAGTGGCATTTTTGATAAGGGATAGCATTACAGCTGTGCTGAGGGAGGATATTCCTGGAAATACATCCAGGGAAGTCATTTGGGTGGAACTGAGAAATAAGAAAGGGATGATCACCTAATTGGGATTGTATTATTGACCCCCCCAATAGTCAGAGGGAAATTGAGAAACAAACTTGTAAGGAGAGCTCAGCTATCTGTAAGAATAATAGGGTAGTTATGGTAGGGGATTTTAATTTTCCAAACATCGACTGGGACTGCCATAGTGTGAAAGGTTCAGATGGAAAGGAATTTCTTAAGTGTGTACAAGACAATTTTCTGTGAATGTACCTACTAGAGACTTGACCTACTCTTGGGAAATAAGGCAGGGCAGGTGACTGAGGTGTCAGTGGGGGAGCACTTTGGGGCCAGCGACCATAATTCTATTCGTTTTAAAATAGTGATGGAAAAGGATAGACCAAAATTGGAGAAAGACCAATTTTGACGGTATTAGGCAAGAACTTTTGAAAGCTGATTGGAGGCAGATGTTCGCAGGTAAAGGGACAGCTGGAAAATGGAAAGCCTTCAGAAATGAGATAACAAGAATCCAGAGAAAGTATATTCCTGTCAGGGTGAAAAGGAAGGCTGGTAACTATAGGGAATGCTGGATGACTAAAGAAATTGAGGGTTTGGTTATGAAAAAGAAGGAAGAATATGTCAGGTACAGACAGTATAGATTGAGTGAATCCTTAGAAGAGTATAAATAAAGCAGGAGAATACTTAAGAGGGGAATCAGGAGGGCAAAATGGGGACATGAGATAGCTTTGGCAAATAGGGTTAAAGAGAATCCAAAGGGGTTTTACAAATATATTAAGGACAAAAGGGTAACTAGGGAGAGAATAGGGCCCCTCAAAGATCAGCAAGGCGACCTTTGTGTGGAACCACAGAAAATGGGGGAGATACTAAATGAATATTTTGCATCAGTATTTACTGTGGAAAAGGATATGGAAGATATAGACTGTAGGGAAATAGATGGTGACACTTTGCAAAATGTCCAGATTACAGAGGAGCAAGTGCTGGATGTCTTGAAACGATTAAAGGTGGATAAATCCCCAGGATCTGATCAGGTGTACCCGAGAACTCTGTAGGAAGCTAGAGAAGTGATTGCTGGGCCTCTTGCTGAGATATTTGTATCATTGACAGTCACAGGTGAGGTGTCGGAAGACTGGAGGTTGGCAAACGTGGTGCCACTGTTTAAGAAGGGCGGTAAAGACAAGCCAGGGAACTACAGACCAATGAACCTGACCTCGGTGTTGGCAAATTGTTGGAGGGAATCCTGAGGGAGAGGATGTACATGCATTTGGAAAGGCAAGGACTGATTCGGGATCGTCAACATAGCTTTGTGCGTGGGAAATCATGTCTCACAAACTTGATTGAGTTTTTTGAAGAAGTAACAAAGAAGATTAATAGGGGCAGAGCAGTAGATGTGATCAAATGGACTTCAGTAAGGTGTTCGACAAGGTTCCCCATGGGAGACTGGTTAGCAAGGTTAGATCTCATGGAATACAGGGAGAACTAGCCATTTGAATACAGAACTGGCTCAAAGATAGAAGACAGGGTGGTGGTGGAGTGTTGTTTTTCAGACTGGAGGCCTGTGACCAGTGGAGTGCCACAAGGATCAGTGCTGGGCCCTGTACTTTTTTGTCATTTACATAAATGATTTGGATGCGATCATAAGAGGTACAGTTAGGAAGTTTGCAGATGACACCAAAATTGGAGGTGTAGTGGACAGCGAAGAGGGTTACCTCAGATTACAACAGGATCTGGAACAGATGGGTCAATGGGCTGAGAAGTGGCAGATGGAGAGTAATTCAGATAAATGCGAGGTGCTGCATTTTGAGAAAGCAAATCTTAGCAGGACTTATACACTTAATGGTAAGGTCGTAGGGAGTGTTGCTGAACAAAGAGACATAGGTTTGCAGATTCATAGCTCCTTGAAAGAGGAGTCGCAGGTAGATAGGATAGTGAAGAAGGCGTTTGGTATGCTTTCCTTTATTGGTCAGAGTATTGAGTACAGGAGTTGGGAGGTTATGTTGCGGCTGTACAGGACATTGGTTAGGACACTGTTGGAATACTGTGTGCAATTCTGGTCTCCTTCCTATCGGAGAGATGTTGTGAAACATGAAAGGGTTCAGAAAAAATTTACAAGCATGTTGCCAGGGTTGGAGGATCTGAGCTACAGGGAGAGGTTGAACAGGCTGGGGCTGTTTTCCCTGGAGCGTTGGAGGCTGAGGAGTGCCCTTATAGAGGTTTACAAAATTATGAGGGGCATGGATAGGATAAATAAACCAAGTATTTTCCCTGGGATGGGGGAGTCCAGAACTAGAGGGTATAGGTTTAGGGTGAGTGGGGAAAGATATAAAAGAGACCTAAAGGGCAACTATTTCACGCAGAGGGTGGTACGTGTATGGAACGTGTATGTTACGTGTAAATCAGAAACATGCCAGAGGATGTAGTAGAGGGTGGTACAATTGCAATATTTAAGAGGCATTTGGATGGGTATATGAATAGGAAAGGTTTGGAGGAATGTGGACCGGGTGCTGGCAGGTGGGACTAGACTGGGTTGGGATATCTGGTCGGCATGGACGGGTTGGAACGAAGGGTCTGTTTCCATGCTGTACATCTCTATGACTCTATATATATGTGAATGTGTATTGTAAATCATCCCACAGGATTTGAATGCATTAATAAGATCACTTTGTTGTAATCCTGAAGAATTAGTTGTGGACTGTTTTAAATTGGATTTCACAATCAGGGTTTGGGAAGCATTCCTTTGCAAATTTTAAAAAGGGAGAAGAGAATTTAAAAACCATCTCTGTTCAAGATTGAACAGAACAGTAAACATAATTCAATTCATCTCTCTCTCTTATGTACAACAAATTAAGTTTTAAATGTGAAACTATCAGTGCATTAAACCAAGTGTAACAATTCAAAATAGCAAAAATAATATTTGCTCTATCAGAAATCAAACTATATGTACATTTAGAAACATTACTGACCACTAGCAAGTAGTGCTGGAAGACTGGAGGTTGGCTGATGTGGTGTCACTAATTAAGAAAGGTGATAAGGGAAAGCCAGGGAACTATAGATCAGTGGGCCTGACATTGGCAGTGGACAAGAAGTTGCAGGGAATCCTGAGGGACAGGAGTTATACGTATTTGGAAAGGCAAGGACCAATTAGGGATAGTCGACATGGCTTTGTGAGTGGGAAATCATGGCTCACTAACTTGATTGAGCTTTTTTGAAGAGGGGTTACAAAGAGGATTGATGAGGGCAGAGTGGTGGATGTGATCTATATGGACTTTGGTAAGGCATTCAACAACTTGTCTCATGCTGGACTGGTTAGCGAGGTTATATCACATGGAATTAGGGGGAACTAACCATTTGAATACAGAACTGGCTCAAAGGTAGAAGACAGAGGGTGGTGATGGAGACCTGTGACCAGTGGTGTGCCACAAGGTTTGATGCTGGGTCCACTACTTTTTGTCATTTATATAAATAGTTTGGGTGTGAACATCAGAGGTATAGTTAGTAAGTTTGCAGATGACACCAAAATTGGAGGTGTAGTGGACAGCGAAGAAGGTCACCTCAGAGTACAACAGGATCGCGATCAAATGGGCCAATGTGCCGAGGAGTGGCAAATGGAGTTTAATTTAGATAAATGTGAGGTGCTGCATTTTTGAAACACCCCAAATCAGAGCAGGACTCATACACTTAATGGTAAGGTCCTGGGGAATGTTGCCGAATAAAGAGACCTTGGAGTGCAAGTTCATAGTTCCTTGAAACTGGAGCCACAGGTAGATAGGATAGTGAAGAAGATCTTTGGTATACTTTCCTTTTCTGGTCGAAGCATTGAGAATAGGAGTTGGAATGTCATGTTGCAGTTGTACAGGACATTGGTTAGGCCAATTTTGGAATATTGTGTGCTATTCTGGTCTCCCTCCTCTCGGAAGGATGTTGTGAAACTTGAAAGGGTTCTGAAAAGATTTACAAGAATGTTGCCAAGATTGGAGGGTTTAAGCTATAGGGAGAGACTGAATAGGCTGGGGTTGTTCACCCTGGAACGTTGGAGGCTAAGGGGTGATGTTATAGATGTTTATAAAATGAGGGACATGGATAGAATAAATAGACAAGGCCTTTTCCCTAGAGTGGGGGAGTCCAGACAAAGAGAGCACTGGTTTAGGATAAGAGGGGAAAAATTTAAAAGGGACCTAAGGGGCAACTTTTTCACGCAGAGGGTGATGTGTCTATCGAATAAGCTGCTAGAGGAAGTGGTGGAGGCCAGTACAATTATAACATTTAAACACAACTGGATGGGTGTATGAATAGGATGGGTTCAGAGGGATATGGGCCAAATGCTGGCAAATGAGGCTAGATTAGTTTAGGATATCTGGTCTGCATGGATGAGTATCTGTTTCCATGCATCTCAATGACTCTGTAACTCTAAGTGATTTTTGTTAATGTGCTGTTTCATATTGGCCTTGAGAAGTGATTTTGCTAAATCATAAGAAGTGTTCAGGACAACACCATGTAGCCACTTACCCAAAGCGATAATGTCACATACATTTTATTTTATTCTAAGGAGGCTCCACAGATATCAACCCAATCTGGAAAAGGTCACTATGCCTCTGGCCTTTTCAATAAAATAGATTATGTAAAAACTAATTTTTGATTAGCTTTTACCTACATATGCTTATACTTGAACACTAAGTTTCGTTGGTGATTATTCTCTACCAGTCACACAGTCAACAATAAAAAATGTTTTTAATCATACTCAGCTCCTCCCTAAGCATTAGTGAATTAGATAGAGTCAGATACTAAATAAAAATGAAATAACTGCCGATGCTGTAAATCAGAAACAAAAATAGAGATTGCTGGAAAAGCTCAGCAAGTCTGGCAGGATCTGTGAAGAGAAATCAGAGTTAATGTTTTGGGTTGAGTGACCCTTCCTCAGTGAGAGCCTGTAGAAGAACAAAATATAACAAATTCAGAAATACACTGCTAATACCCTTTAGAACTGAAACAAAAACAGAAAATGCTAGAGAAAATCAGCAGGTCTGGCAGCATCTGTGGAGAGAAAGCAGAGTTAATTCTGAATATTAACTGATTTCACAATTGTAGCATTCACTGCTCTTTGTTTTATTTTACCCTTTAGAATTAAGCAGTTTAGGACTGAAAAGGCATGTAACTTGTTATGTGCCATGTGAACAGCCCTCAGACAATATGAAACCCTTCCACTGTGGTTGTCTTATAAGTGTCTTCTGAAATGGCTTCTCAAAACATTCAATTGTCTCAAAGGCACTTAGGAGTGGACACACACAGTTGGTGAATAGTAGATATTCAACACACAAACTGCTTTACCGCAGCAGATAAATCTTTCTGATTTTAAGCATTAGGCTAGAACTATTGTTGCAACGGTTTCTGTAGTTGTGTTCTCATGAAAAATATATAGCTTAGTGCTATACATCCTTCCAGACCATTTATCTTTTCATTCCATTTCCAGGAACAGGCCATACATGAGTCACTTCTTTCAATTGCTAAATCCAATTTTTATAGCTTTGCAACAGGCACAGAAACCACACCGTGTGCTCCCAGAATCATTACTAAAAGAATAGTATAAAAACAATTTTACCTCATATACAGAGTGACAACTACCACTCTATGTAATCTTCAAACATTTCAACATTATTCCTCTTCATGCAGATAAGATGACATATAGCAAAAGGGAATGATTCCATGAGAAGAGACTGTGGCAATTTTAAAGGCTGAATTCCTTTCAAAGAATACACTCTAAAAATCCTGGTCATGAGAGAAAAGAATGCCATGAAGGATTCGACCAAAGGGATTCTTTTCCCCCAAAATAAGGGCCAGTACCACTTCTTCCTACTTTTTTTCTTTTTGTCACATTTAAGCTTTTTCCACCACAACAGTCTGAACAACAGAATTATTACAGTGGTATCATTATAGTCTGCTAACAATGAGCATCATTGTATCTGAAGTTGCTTCTGTGTGGAGGGGTTTCCAACTTGGGTCATGAACCAAGGCTACAAAGAGAAGCCTTGGTCTGTCAACAGCCATCTGGTTATTCTCTCAAAACTTTCACAATAATGTAGGCACCATTAATTACTACAGAATTGAAGTATTGTGGCTACTCCCTAGATAACAGGTTGATATGCACAAAAATATTTTCTGTGGTCTTAAATGGTCTGTGCATTTAAAAGACTGGATTCCTGTCTTGAGTTTAATATATAGAACAGTTACAGTCACATGGACTCCATCACAACACCCTGAATTAAGATTTGGGAAGCTTGCCAAATTATGAATGCTCTGTAACCTCTCCAGTTTCCTTTCCACTGGGAAAGTTATGAAGGTATTTCCAGCAAACATGGCATCACTCACTTATTTTAAGAAGGAACAAATAGCAGAATGGATTTTTTGACAGATGTTACTTGTAGTGGCTTGGAAGAATTTTATGACATGAAAATGTATTGCTATGGTGACCTTCACAGTTTTGGAAAAAGCTGTCCACGGTAAATTGTCAGGTTGCTGCAGATGTCACTGATGCTTCACTGCATGAGTCATTAGTGCAGTTCTTTTTTTTGGAATACAAGATGGCAATGCCATGCTTTGTAAACGTAGATTGCCGGGTACTAGTGCAATGATCATTCATCCTGAGGTATTTTGGACTTGAACATGTTTTGGTGTACATTTGACTAAGGTATTAGCACAAAATAGACAATTATGGATCATACATCAATTTTCTAATTTATCTTTTGTTGACCATAACATGTTTTGACTAAATGTGTCAAATACGAGGGAAACAGCAAACTATAGTTGAATCACTGGCAAAAAATAGATAAGAGTTTTAAGCTAATTGAAAAAGAACAGGTTGGAGACAGTGCAGAATCATGAAAAACTTTGGAATTATTGGAAAAACTGCTAAAAGATAACCTATCCAATATAGATAATATGTGAAGTAGGTTAAGAAGAAATTGAACTACATTATTACAGCTTGATAGAAGGTCATTCAATGGTAATTGGTTAAAAGTGCAACAGATATGGGCTTTCAGCATGGCCAAGACAATTAAAAATAGTTCAGTGTACAAGACATTCCAGTAGTTTCAACAAGTTGCCATAGTCTTACCAGGCCACAGGATTGCTCTCTCAATAGACAGAGGTGACTGGTGGTGAGTAAACCTGACAGCCACCATGCCTCAGGCAAGGGGAGAAGTTGAAAAGGAGTGTCCTTAGTGATAACCTCAGCTGTTGTGGGGATTTAACCCATACCATTGGCACCACATGGCTTCGCAAACTAACTGAGCAAATCCCTCCCCCAGTGATATAGAACAGACAGAAATACACTAATCCATGAAATGTGCATTCAACACAAGATAAGGAGAATTACACCTACCATTCAGAAACAGCCCACAATCCCACCCATCAAAACATCAGAGAGATTACAGTGACTCTTAGCCTTTTAGCTTTGCTCCCATTTCAAATATTATACTCCACAGAATAGTCTATGACAACAAGATCACTAATGAATAAGTGTTTACAATGACGATCAAAAAGTTTCAATGTGATAAATAATTCAAGAGCTAACAACATTTTCCATGGCTTTAGTAGGACAAAGGAATTTGGCCCCCTTATTCAGATAGACTGCACTTAAGCAAGTTTCCAAGATCAAGGACAGATACATCCTAGAAGCAAAGGAGACTGAAATGTCTCTCCTTTTGCTTTACCTAATGACTCATGTTGAAGTACATAACCAACATGAATGATGATTCCCTTTATTAATTTGTTGTCTGAAGTATTGTCTAAGTTTAAACAGTGAGTGCCTGCCCATTAATGGTATCCAGGCTAAGGAGGACACTGTCTTCATCAAGTGTGTACACACTGCATTTTCCAACAGCAGCCACTAGAATATTAGGCAGGGATCCTTCTTCAGTGCTCGGATTCTGAAAAAATAACTTTATTTTATGTACAATAGGGCTGCTGTGTTCCCCGAATGTTCTGATCTTATTTCTGATACCCAGCATTTGAAGCTTATTCATTTTCACAAGTACCAACATTAAATTGTGCTATATAATTTAAAAGAGCAAATAAAAGTAATTGCAATTAAATGCAACTTTAGAAAAAAAATCATAATACTTCTGAAAAAAGGGCCAAGGAATAATAAACTTATTCAATTTATCAAATTGACAATTCAAAGAAAAATAAGTTTACATAAAATAATATTGAAATTGTTCACTATTTCACTCCCATCCTGTTTTTTTTCAGAGTACCTAAACCTCCTGCATGGGCGTCAATCAGCGATACTGCCACAGCAATTCCAATAGGTAGTCCTAGTGCTTGAGCAGCAACTGGTGTCAAGCCTTTTCCCACACGGCTGCCAGGAGACAACACGTGGTTCCCTGGATCAGACAGAAAAAGAAAACTGTTAGCCAACAGAACAAGCATTGCATTCATGTGGACCTGAGATAGGTTGTTATAGAAAAGGTACTGAAACCTGCAGATGTTAAGCTTCTAAAATGAATCATTAAAAGTAATAACAGTTTAGCCCTAACAAAAGTAGTCTTAAGCTGTGAAGTCCTGATGTTATTTTTAAACTAAGGTATTATTAGCCTTTTATCATGACAAATTCATTTTAAGTAAAGAACTTGAATACTTTATGAATATACAATATCCAGTAAATCTTTTCTGATCAACCTGTTCAGAGACATTATATCACACCTTTGGACTTTAACCCAGGTCTCCTGGCTCACATAAAGGGACACTACCATTGCCTGCAAGAGCCCACAAGACTCTATTATATTTTCTAATCAATTTGTTCAGAGATGTTTGCATGCACCTCTGAAGCAGGTGGAACTTGAATCTAGACCTCCTGGCTCAGATGTGGGGACACTACTACTGCATTAGAACAGCCCCACCACAAGACCCTTATGGTAACTTATATGATTCAGCACACTTGCTACAAAGAACAAAATAATAGGATACAAAATCACTTGGGCTGTGATTTGGATTACGAATCCCCACCCACCCTGATCAAATTCAGATTTGTATGCCCATTATTTAAAACTCTGAAGTAGGAATAACGAACCTTAACTTTAGACATTTGTTTCAAGTTTGCCCTCATTGGCTGGAAGCAGTGCTTCATTTTTGGGTGCAGTCTTACCAACAGTTTTTGTGTCCTTAGATATTGTGATATTATTCATGTGTAAACTAAGACTCTAATTGCCTGTAGACTATGCATTCACATATAGCATCATCACTAAGTCCTCACCAAAAACAGATGCTACAAGTGCACTTTCCATAAGAAGTCACATATATGTCTGGCAGAAAACCCAACTGCTTTACTAAGGGAAGAAAGCCTATTATCATTACTTTGTATGGCAACCATGTGAATTTAGTTTGACACCACTGTGATTAATATTTCAGTAACCTGAGAAACCAATCGATTGTATTAGACCAGTATTTGAATTGCAGTAATCCTAGAAGCAGGCCTCACACCATGTTGTCTGGGAAGCTAGAATTGGCTTATAAGTACTGGCCTCACTAAAGACACCCACATCCCAAAAACAAATTAAAATGTTCCACATTTATATTCTTGGCAATCAGTGTTATTTTGTGGTTTATGCTACTAATCTTCGTCTTGATGGACTTTCATGTCACCCAGAATATTTGTTTAGGTAACTAGAAAAGCACTGAGTATGTCTGGTAAGATGAAATGAACTCAGTGTGGAACTAATAATTTTTTTTATTGAGTGATGATCAAAGAAAAAAATGTTGCTATTTAAATCCAGCTGTCAGCTTCGTGTGAATTTTCTCCTCATCTTCTCAATAATTTTGTTTGAACACTCTCTTCATGTTTTTTTTCCCTCTACATTGCACACACCTTTTACATTATTTTTACTCTGCCTCTGATGGGAAAAGAGAAGGGTATTTACTTAATCTGGAAATAACTTCTCTCATGTCTTATTAAATAATGTAAAATTATTGCAAGCCATTTCTATTAGACAGTGAAATATTAGAACAGTATACTTTCTACTAGTGAATGCATGTTCAGATCTTACACATTAAGATGGAAATCTCCTTTTTCTAGTTCTAAGTAAATCCAATGAAAGTTGTTTAATGAGCTACAGTTTGGGCTTGGCTTCAATTGTTTCCAGAGTCAAAGAAGTTTGTTAATGTGCCACCCATGGATAAGAAAGCTGACAGTTGGATCTGTGGATTAGGGCATTGTAAAACTGCCACTACCTTTCCACTGCTTTTGTCCCCACTGTGATTTTATGAGCAGTAGTGGAGGCATCAATTGAGACACTCTCTATTATCCCAGTTGAGACACTTAAGTGGACAATTACTACCTAGTTAAGAGACTCACCCTACTGTTGCCAGGATTAAATTGGGAGTGGGACAAGCCCTTGTCAAGCAGTTGGTTTGGTAGGTTAATGGTGAGTAGAGGGGAGATTCCTTCCTAACTGGACCTCTGTGTCCATGAAGGATCCCTTCTCCAGGTTCCCTCACTTCATGGTCTCTTAAACCTTAGCCTCAAAACAACTAACAACTGTCCTCCATGACCCCAAACTTAGAAATTTCCAATCCTTCACAGATCACATCCTCATTTAGGTGATGCATTTAGGCAAGACTAATTCTAGAGCAAATTATACAATGAACGGAAGAGCCTTGTGAAAAGTTGATGGGCAGAGAGATCTGGGAGTGCAGGTCCATTGTACCTGAAGGTTGCTGCACAGGTGGATAGAGTGGCCGAGAAGGCATATGGTATGCTTGCCTTCATTGGACGGGGTATTGAGTATAAGAGCTGGCAAGTCATGTTAACATTGTACAAGACATTGGTTCGGCTGCATTTAGAATACTGTGTACAATTCTGGTCACCACGTTACCAAAAGGATGTGGACACTTTGGAGAGGGTGTAGATGAAGGTTTATGAGGATGTTGCCTGGTATGGAAGGTGCTAGCTATGAAGAGAGATTGAGTAGGTTAGGTTTATTGTCATTTGGAAAAAGGAGATTAATGGGGCGGCCTGATTGAGGTTTACAAAATCACGAAGGGTATAGACAGGGTAGTTAGAGACAAGCTTTTTCCCAGGGTGAAGGATTCAATAACGAGAGGTCACGCTTTCAAGGTGAGAGGTGGAAAGTTTAAGGGGGATACATGTGGCAAGCACTTCACACAGAGGGTGGTGGGCGTTTGGAACGCATTGCCAGCAGAGGTGGTAGAGGCAGGAATGGTAGATTCATTTAAGATGCATCTGGATAAATGCATGAGTAGATGGGGAGTAGAGGGATACAGATGCTTAGGAACTGACCGACAGGTTTAGACAGTACCTTTGGATCGGCTCAGGCTTGGAGGGCCGAAGGGCCTGTTCCTGGGCTGTAAATTTTCTTTGTTCTTTGTTTATGTGAACTACTGGCAGTGACCACCATGCACATTGGCATTACTGGTACCTATCTAGCTGCTGCCCTCTGGTTGGCTGGGAGTGCTGAATAGTTTCATCCTGTCTTTGATGGATAGAAATCTTGCTACGCCCAGACTGTTCAGCATCAATTAGCTTTTAAATGACTGGTAGTCCCCTTGATGGGCTCCTCGTTGAGTTTTAATCTGAAAGGGCCAAGATAACATTTTCTCATTCACTCATGGCTGACCAGTATTTATTGCCTGTCCCTAGATGCCCTTGAATTGAGTGACTTGCTAAGCCATTTCAGAAAACAGTTAAAAGTCAACGGTTGCTGTGGTTCTCAAGTTATATGTAGGCCAGACCAGGTGAGGAGGACAGATTTCCTTCCCTGAAGGGCATTAGTGAGCCAGATGTTTTTTTTTGACAACTGACAATGATTTCACAGTCATCAGTGGGTTCTTAATTTCAGATTCTTAATGGCACCCTTTATTTTACAGTTCAAACAGTCAGTTGACAGATGAAATTCAAATACTCAGAGAGGTAGGTTTCCCAGCAGACATGAACCTATATTTTAGGCAAGTTTCCACACCTTAAGCAGGGGAATTTAAAAGTTTTAAAAAGAGGCATTTTCCCTTAATAAAAGAAAACAGAATTGAGAAATTGTCAGACATTTTATTTTTAAGTAAAAGGCAAAGATGATTTCTGCCAAGCTTTGGCTGTGGATTACTTACATTGATGACAGATCTTTTCTCTAAGCTTTATATTTCTGATACAGTTCTGGTATTCATTTAAAAGAGATGTCACACTTCCACAATTGCATAAATGACATTAATGCTGAGAAATAGGCTGGCAGCATGACTTGAATGATGGGTACTCTTTATATTAGGCAGTTTGCCTTATTTATATATGATTAGCGGGTTACAGACACTCAATGGGCATTCCTGCACATCTCACTCCTGAAGACAACTTAAGTTCTGGGCTACAGGATTTCCAGTTATGACCCTCTGATTGGTTCTGGGATGATGGTGAGGAGGAGGTAAAACAATCAGAAAGCAGAAGCAAGAAGAAGAAAAGTTGGAAGCGACCAGAGGCAACACTCCTACACAGGTAAGTATTGCTAAGAAACCCTTTGATGGCTGCTGGCAGTCCCATTAAGATCTGCTAGTCTGCTGTATGTTGACCAAATTTTTCTGAATGCAGCATTATTAAAGAAGCCTCAAATGGGCATGAGATCATCAATTGCATAGGAGACCTACCGTCTATTTCAGATACAGGTTATGATTGCTTCTTGTTTTGTTCTTTGTTATTAAAGCATGTGCTATATCTCCAATTGGTATCTAGCAAGCATACCTCACCTACCATATAGGATGTTTAAGTGCCTATTTTGCATCTGTGTGAAGAACTATTTTTAAGACAAAATTCCTTAATTGCAGATTCTAAACGACCATGTATGCAATATATGAGAAAATATGAGATTATTCTCAACAGTTACAATCGCCTGCTTTTATTAAAAAGAAAATTGCTTCTGAATAGAATCAGCAATATGGTAAAATCATTCTCTGAAAAGTAAAAGCAGCCGCATAAAACTGGCATGACTCCAGTTTAAGGTGAGTTACCTTCTAGACTCCACCCAACACTAGCAGTTGTGAGATTTTTCCATAGCAACAGGGATATGTATCCACTGTAAACAATGTGAGATAAGAAAATATCTTCAAATTGGTTTTGGAATGCTTTTGGGTTCTATGTTACAAAATTAGACAACCAATTAATTCCATAAGACCATAAGACACAGGAGTGGAAGTAAGGCCATTCAGTCCATCGAGTCCACTCCGCCATTCAATCATGGCTGATGGGCATTTCAACTCCACTTACCTGCATTCTCCCCGTAGCCCTTAATTCCTTGTGACATCAAGAATTTATCAATCTCTGTCTTGAAGACATTTAGCGTCCCGGCCTCCACTGCACTCTGCGGCAATGAATTCCACAGGCCCACCACTGTCTGGCTGAAGAAATGTCTCCGCATTTCTGTTCTGAATTTACCTCCTCTAATTCTAAGGCTGTGTCCACGGGTCCTAGTCTCCTCGCCTAACGGAAACAATTTCCTACCGTCCACCCTTTCCAAGCCATGTATTATCTTGTAAAATTCAGTCTTGTGCCACTCAAATAAGCAATGTTAGCAACAAGATGTTTTCATATACACTGCACATGTACGTGGAAGATATTGACTTGAGTTCTGTTCAACAAACATGATCTCTGCTAGGCTTCCCTGCAGGATGTGCTAAGTGGAGGTATTTGAAACACAAAGAGTTTCCAAATTCATGTTTTACTGCAGGGCTTATGCAATACAAGTGTATATTAGGAATTAGTAAGGTTTTCTGCTAGTGGAAAAAATCCCCCACGTCTAGCTGACCTCATGCAAAAATTCTGAATATGAGCTCCTTTGCATGAGGTGGGAGTGCAAACAGGGGTTAACCTTGTCACCTGTTCCTGGAGATCCATATCAACATGGCCTGCTTTGTGCACCATCTTAATGGAAGTAAGACATTACCAGATCTGAAGAAGCAAATAAATGATAAAACTAAAGCACCTTTTACTCAATCTAATGCTAAGATTAATAACCTATTGGAGAAATGCTTCATTCAGACATAAACAATGGCTCAGAAGTGGATCATCAGACAAAAGAATAGAAAATTATTTGTGCATAGCTTTCTGGATGTCCCAGTACATAAATGCTATGCATTGGTCTTCAAACCAAAACTGTTTTGGAATACTTAGTTTGTGGTGAGTTAGCATGTCCCAGTCATTGTAGAGGTGGTCACAATGGCTGTGATTTAATGCTCAGTGCACAAAATGTTGAGGAAGCTAACATCATAAGCAATTAATTCCCCCGGAGGATCCCTGCCTTCATTCCTGATGAAGGGCATTTGCCCGAAATGGCAATTTTCCTGCTCCTCGGCTGCTGCTTTTCTAGCACCACTGTAATCTAGACTTTGATTTCCAGCATTTGCAGTCCTCACTTTTGCCTAGTTGGTTTTAACCTTACTGCTAATCCTCTTGCAAGGATGCCTACCTTGAAGAAGTTCTCCTCCCCTCTCTACAAGAATACCTATTGTACTCTTTGCTACCTTGTCCCCAGCCTCACCCCTTCCCATTTATCTCTTCACCCTGGAGGGCTCCCTGCCTTCACTTCTGATGTAAGGCTTTTGCCCAAAATGTAAATTTTCCTGCTCCTCGGATATTGCCTGACCTGCTGTGCTTTTCCAGCACCACTCTAATCTAGACACTAATTCCCTTCTCACACCAGTGAGAAAGCACACCAGATCAAGCACCAATTAGATACTTGAAAGTGCTGTCTAGTGACCTTTTTATTGAATTGCCAGCTTCACCATTGGAATCCAGCAACCTAATCAGAGGCCCATAACCTCAGTGAGCTGAACAGTACTATTGGAGGTGTGGGCTCTGCAGCCATAAAAAGCTGCAGCAGTAAGCAGGTAAGTGCCTTTTTGGGAGTCATGTGGATAACAAGGCAGAGTGGGAGTGAGGGTGATAAGAGGCATTGGCCAGCCACCTGCCTCCTGTCGCCTGTTTCCTGTTTGCCCGGATTAGGGCAGACGCTTCAACTGGCAGGAAGGACATCTTGGTTGCTATCTTCTCCTCTGTCAAGTAGGCAGGTAGATGGGCAAGCATTTCTCTGGGGTCAACCCTCTCATTTTGGGCCATTCTCAACCCATTTCTTGCAATTTCAGCAATTGTGTTCTGAGGGAATGGAAAATTGTGCCCTATATTTCCCCTCAATGTTTTAAATTAACGCTGGGCTTTCGACCATGTTTGTTAGCCAGTGATGCTATTCGAGAGCTGCCCTGTTACCTATATAACTGGCTAAATTCAGTCTTCAGAAGAAATCATTTGGACAAGATGCAGCACAGAGCCCAGTACTTGCAGGTACAGATTTCAGCATCACATTACACTTGTTGAAACAAAGGGAAGAACATTTCAAAACACATCAGCAGTTTCAGCTTAACAGTTACTGTATCAAATAACGTTCTTTGTTCTTTGCTTATTAGGAGACAATTACCTAACTCTTTTATAATAAAAATAAAGGTTGATGGTGGAATAAAGACAACGGGAAAGAATGAAATTTCAGAGAAATTCAAATTTCAAATTCAATGCTTGTTTACTACAACTGGTGTAGAATCTTAGAATGTATATTTTTGAATGTCCTTTTTTTTCAAGAAATTGATAATGGAGTTGAATATGGGTTTGCAATGCTAATTGGCAACTTATTGCTATGACTGTCCAAGCAGGGAATCAGCTAGCATGTTCTGTAAAGAACTCAATGAAAGAACTAAATGCATTTGAAAGCAAATGGACTTATTAGCAACAGACAGCATGGTTTTGTACACGGAAGGTCATGACTCACTAACTTGATCGAGATTTTTGAGGAGGTGATGAAGATGATTGAAGAGAGAAAAGTGGTTAACGTTGTCTACACAGACTTCAGTAAGGCCTTTGACAAGGTCCCTCATGGTAGACTGGTACAAAAGGTGAAGTCACAAGGTATCGGGGTGAGTTGGCAAGATAGATACAGAACTGGCTTAGTCATAGGAGACAGAAGGTAGCTCTGGAAGAATGTTTTCAGAATGGAAGGCTGTGTTTAGTGATGTTCCACAGGGATCAGTGCTGGGACCTCTGCTGTTCATGATCTACATAAATGATTTAGAGGAAAATGTAGCTGGTTTAATTAGTAAGTTTGCAGATGTTAGAAAGATTAGTGGAGTTGCAGACAGTGAGGAGGGTTGTCAGACGATACAGCAGGATATAGATCAGTTGGAGGTATGGGCAGAAAAATGGCAGATGGAGTTTAATTCAGACAAATGTGAAGTATTGCACTTTAGAAGGTCAAGTCCAAGTGGAAACTATGCAGTGAATGGCAGAATCCTTAGGAGTACTGATATGCAGATATCTGGGTGTGCACGTCCATACATTTCTGAAGGTGGCAGATAAGGTAGAGAAAAAGACCACGCTTGCCTACATTGGAAGGGACATTGAGTTTAAGCATAGACAAGTTATATAGAACTTTAGTTCGGCCACCTTTGGAATACTGCATACAGTTCTGGTCACCACACTACCAGAAGGATGTGGATAGTTTGGAAAGAGTAAAGCAAAGATTCACCAGGATGTTGTCTGGTATGGGGGATTTTAGCTATTAGGAAAGGTGGACAGTCTAGCTTTATTTTCAATGGAACTCAGGACATTGAGAAATGGATTTATATGTAGAGCTACTTGGTCTTGAAGGAAAAGTTTTTTTCAAAAAATTACTAATCATGTGTAGATTCCTAGAAGTGATCTCTTCTGGAGAAACAGGTTTTTAATCTCTTTGGATGATGTGTCTAATAGATCCATCTCCACAAAGAGCCGCTCAATGTCAATGAGGAACTATTCACCAGTTTCCTCATTTCCCCTCCCCCCACATTACTCCAGTTCCAACCTTCCAGCTCAGCACTGTCTTCATGACCTATCCTATCTGCCAATCTCCCTTTCCACCTATCCACTCCACCCTCCCTTCTGACCTAACACCTCCATCCCCAGCTCATTCATCTATTGTACTCTTTGCTACCTTCTCCCCAGCAACACACCCCCACCCCACCCACCACTCCCACCACCCCATTTATCTCTTCACCCTGGAGGCTTCCTGCCTCTATTCCTGATGAAGGGCTTTTGCCCGAAATGTTGGTTTTCCTGCTCCTCGGATGCTGCCTGACCTGCTGTGCTTTTCCAGCACCACTCTGATCGAAATGCTCAATGTCAATGTCAATGTCAATCCCAACATGGAAACACATAATAACTCATAAAACTCATAAAATTTTGTGCACAGGATGAGAAAAATGTGATTTTAAGCAAAAAATTTCAAGAAGTGACATTTAACTTAAGAATTAACTGTAAAATGTTTAAGGCCTTTGGCCTATTGGATAAACTGTTGCCAAGTGCAAGAAATGGTAGGAACTCAGAAAGAAAATGAATCAATTCTTGGGCAGAAAACCATGGATTTTAAGAAAAAGGCGAAAATGCCCAGAACTTGTCCAGACCAGATGACGAAACAAAAATGAATGACCTGTTCTGTGTTGTCCCAATTTTATGATGTCTTTTCCTCCTCCCTTAGCTAATATCTGAGTCTCAGTTGCAATTAATTGCTAGCTATCACAAAAACAAGTTTAATAATTTAACCTTTGCACAGTGATGCTGCAACTGTTCCTCTAAAGATCAGTGCTGTTTCAGCATTATGGTTGAACTAACCAGATATCATAAGATTGCTGATTTAAATTTCAATATCATGCTTCCAAGATATAGTATATGACTCATTCTGAACACAACAGTTAGGAGATAGCATTTCTTGAGAGTGTATTAAGACTGTTGCTGATTCTTGCAGCTGTCTTGATCCTTAATAGTGATTGCCATGTCTCAAATGCCTCTTAAACTGATCCCTAAACCTCAAGTTCCCACTTCCATAAGTCAGCTAAGGGCTGGGTGTGGATAGGAGATCAATCCACTGTGAGGCATAAGCTGTACTGGCCTTTCACATTGCTGCAAGGGAGTGCCAGCAAAGTCTCCCAATCAGTTAGAGATAGCTCATTTTCTGGAGAAGTTTGGTTATTGGTGTCGACCATGAAGTGAGTTAGACTCCCATTGTACCTTTAAACCCTGGTGCTTACAATAAAACTACCATGACTTGAGTGCATTCCGGATGAAGGGCTTAGGCTGATTCTCCTACTCCACAGTTGCTGCCTGACCTGCTGTGCTTTTCTAGCACCATACTTTTTGACTCTGTTCTCCAGCATCTGCAGTCCTCACTTTCTTCATGACTCGAGTCCAGCCTATTGAACATCAGAATTACTGACAAATGGAATTGTAGCAATGTAAGTAG
This sequence comes from Hemiscyllium ocellatum, assembly GCF_020745735.1. Lineage (NCBI taxonomy): Eukaryota > Metazoa > Chordata > Chondrichthyes > Orectolobiformes > Hemiscylliidae > Hemiscyllium > Hemiscyllium ocellatum. The sequence goes on along the minus strand of NC_083409.1, from coordinate 65,724,297 downwards.
GAAAGGGTGAGGTGAAAAAGAAATTTGCTAATATTGTTGATTTGGAGATTGTGAAAGATCAAAGAAGGATGTACACATGACCAGCAAGTACGTACAAAACAAATCAGTTCAGTGCAAAGAAACTTGAATAACGCATCAGGAATCAGCAATATGTTTAATCAGTGAATTCTATATGATATAAAATTAAAAACATTCAAATTAAATAATTGAAGCAAAGCTTTGTAAAATGTACAGCCCATTGTAAATAGCTATGAAATAGATATATCAATAGCAAAGACAAATAGAAACCTTCCCGCTTATCAAGGAGAAATCAGGTGTGCAAGCAATTAAAATGCTGTGTATTATAGCATGGCACTAGCAATGTAGGACACTCAAGTCTTAATACTGTGAGCATTTAGGGGACATTTTCAAAAGCAGATACTAGCACTTTATGCGCCAAAAATCACAAATCATTAACTCCACACTAGATCTCAAAGACACCCCAAATAATATTAATTTTGCCATTTCTTCAGATTATTTTGTTCTCTCTTACAGAGTTTTCTGAAACCAGTGCTCTTAACTTAAATCAGGGCAATTGCAGACATATGAATAATGCGTTGTCGAAAGTAGTCTGAGAAAATAGATTATTGGGAAGGGCAGTAGATGAACAGGCAGACATTTATGTAGATATTTCAAAACTTTATGCAAGTCAAAAAGAAGAACTTGATGAAAAGGATGAACCACCGTGATTAATGAAGTTGGTTAAAGAGAATATTTAGTCATAAACGTAGCATACAAAACGATAAAAACTAGTGTTGGAGCAAAGAATTGGAATTATTTTAGGCATATGACTAAAAAGCAAATAAAAATGGAGAAAACTGATTATGAAAATAAAATGGCAATAAAAACAAGCAGCAACAGTGCATACAAGTATATATTCACAAAGAGAGCAGCTAAGGTGAGTATGGGATCTTTGTAAATTGTGACTGACAAAAAAAATAACAGGGAGCAGGAAAGTGGTGGATAATTTTTAGCAATATTTTGTATTGGTCGTTATGGTGGAAAACATTACTAAATCTTTCAGTTACAGAAGGTGCTAATGGTGGGGGGAAGTCTTGTAACAGTCATTATCATGAAGGATAAAGTATCTGACAAACTAATGGGACTAAAGGTAGAAACGTCACCAGTTCCTAGTGAAAGGCTTTTGCCCAAAACGTTGATTCTCCTGCTCCTCGGATGCTGCCTGATCTTTCCAGCACCCCACTCTCGACTCTAACCTCCAGCATCTGCAGTTCCTGGTGGCCTGCACTCAAGTGTTTTAAACAGTCACTGCACAGATAGTGAAGACAGAAACAGGGGAATATATTACGGGGAACAAAGAAATGGCAGAAAAGTTGAATTGGGACTTCAGATCTGTGTTCACTGGGGAAGACACAAGCAATCTCCCAGAGGTAACAATGGCTGAAGGAATTTATATTTGCCAGGAATTGGTGTTGGAGAGACTGTTAGGTCTGAAGGCTGATAAGTCCCTGGGGCCTGATGGTCTACATCCCAGGGTACTGAAGGAGGTAGCTCTAGAAATCGTGGATGCGTTGGTGATTATTTTCCAGAGTTTGATAGATTCAGGATCAATTCCTGCGGATTGGAGGGTGGCTAATGTTGTACCACTTTTTAAGAAAGGAGCGAGAGAGAAAGCAGGAAATTATAGACCAGTTAGTCTGACCTCAGTGTTGGGGAAGATACTGGAGTCAATTACAAAGGAGGAAATTATGATACATCTGGATAGCAGTAACAGGATAGGTCAGAGTCAGCATGGATTTATGAAGGGGAAATCATGCTTGACTAATCTTCTGGAATTTTTTGAAGATGTAACTCTGAAGATTGACAAGGGAGATCCAGTGAATGTAGTGTACTTGGACTTTCAGAAAGCCTTTGATAAAGTCCCACATAGGAGGTTAGTGAGCAAAATTAGGGCGCATGGTATTGGGGGCAAAGTACTGACTTGGATTGAAAATTGGTTGGCTGACAAGTAACAAAGAGTAGTGATAAATGTCTCTCTTTCGGAATGGCAGGCGGTGACCAGTGGAGTCCCGCAGGGATCAGTGCTGGGACCGCAGCTTTTTACAATATATATTAATGATATAAAAGATGGTATTAATATTAACACTAGCAAATTTGCTGATGATACAAAGCTGGGTGGCAGGGTGAAATGTGAGGAGGATGTTAGGAGATTACAGGGTGACCTGGACAGGTTAGGTGAGTGGTCAGATGCATGGCAGATGCAGTTTACTGTGGATAAATGTATGGTTATCCACTTTGGTGGCAAGAACAGGAAGGCAGATTACTACCTAAATGGAGTCAAGTTAGGTAAAGGGGCAGTACAAAGAGATCTGGGTGGTCTTGTATACCAGTCAATGAAGGCAAGCATTCAGGTACAGAGGTAGTGAAGAAAGCTAATAGCATGCTGGCCTTCATAACAAGAGGGATTGAGTATAGAAGCAAAGAGGTGTTTCTGCAGCTGTACAGGGCCCTGGTGAGACCACAGCTGGAATTTTGTGTGCAGTTCTGGTTTCCAAATTTGAGGAAAGATATTCTGGCCATTGAGGGAGTGCAGCGTAGGTTCACGAGGTCAATTCCTGGAATGACGGGACTATCTTATGTTGAAAGATTGGAGCGACTGGGCTAGTATATCCTTGAGTTTAGAAGACTGAGAGGGGATCTGATTGAGACGGATAAGATTATTAAAGGATTGGACACTCTGGAGGCAGGAAACATGTTTCTGCTGATTGGTGAGTCCCGAACCAGAGGGCACAGCTTAAAAATAAGGGTAGGCCATTTAGGACAGAGATGAGGAGAAACTTCTTCACCCAGAGAGTGATGGGTATGTGGAATGCTCTGCCCCAGAAGGCAGTGGAGGCCCAGTCTCTGGATTCGTTTAAGAAAGAGTTGGATAGAGCTCTCAAGGATAGTGGAGTCAAGGGTTATGGAGATAAGGCAGGTACAGGATACTGATTGAGGATGATCAGCCATGATCATAATGAATGGTGGTGCAGGCTCAAAGGGCAGAATGGCCTACTCCTGCACCTATTGTCTATTGTCTAAGGCAATGGTCAAAATATTACAGAATTCACACAATTCTGGGATGGTTCCACTAAATTAAAAAAAACTGCTAATGTGGTCCTCCTGTTCAAGAAGGGAAGAAGACAAATCAGGAAACTATCGGCAAGTTAGCCTAGCATCTTGCATTGAAAAATAGGAACTGGAGTAGACCATTCAGCACCTCAAGCCTTTTCTGCTATTTATTAAGATCATGGCTGATCTGTGGCCTAAATTCATAAACCTTCATTTGGCTCATTTGGGAGGTGATGGCCTATAGTATTATCTCTAGGCTATTAACCTAAAGACCCAGGTAATGTTCTGGGATCAGGGCTTGAATCCAGCCATAGCAAATGGTGGAACTTGAATTCAATAAAAATCTGAGATTAAGAATTTAATGATGACTATGAAACTATTGTCGATTATCAAAAAAAAAACCAACTGGTTCACTTGAAGGAAGGGTCCTTTTATGACCTGATGTCGTTTAGGGAAGCAAATCTGCCATTCTTACCTGGTTTGGCCTACACGTGAATCCACACTCACAGCCATGTGGTTGACTCTCAACTGCCCTCTGGGCAATAAATACTAGTCTGACCTATAATATTCATGTCTCATGAATGTACAACAAAACTTTGCAAATCTCAGATTTAAAACGAACAACTAATCTTGAATCAATAGACACTTGTAAAAGAGAGTTCCAAACCTTTATCCTTGGTATGTAGAGGTTATTCCTAACATCTGTCCTGAATAGTCTGGCAGTAATTTTCAGATTATGACCCCTAACCAGCAGAAATACTATATCTTTATTTACCCAATCTGTTTCTGTTAATATCTAGAAATCCTCAACTTTTATGGGCGGCACGGTGGCACAGTGGTTAGCACTGCTGCCTCACAGTGCCTGTAAACCCGGGTTCAATTCCCGACTCAGGCGACTGACTGTGTGGAGTTTGCATGTTCTCCCCGTGTCTGCGTGGGTTTCCTCCGGGTGCTCCGGTTTCCTCCCACAGTCACAAAGATGTGCGGGTCAGGTGAATTGGCCAAGCTAAATTGCCTGTAGTGTTAGGTAAGGGGTAAAATGTAGGGGTATGGGTGGGTTGCGCTTCGGCGGGTCGGTGTGGACTTGTTGGGCCGAAGGGCCTGTTTCCACACTGTAAGTCTAATCTAATCTAGACCATCCATTAACTTTTTAAACTCTAGAAAAAAAGGTTTAAATTATATAAGACGAATGTGAGGACTGCAGATGCTGGAGATCAGAGTCACGGTTAGACTGGTGCTGGAAAAGCACAGCAGATTAGGCAGCATCCGAGAAGCAGGAAGATTGACGTTTAGGGCAGGAGCCCTTCATCAGGAATGCTGATGAAGGGCTCCTGCCCGAAACGTCGATTTCCCAGCTCCTCGGATGTTGCTTGACCTGCTGTGCTTTTCCAGCACCACTCCAATCTTGACTCTAATTTGTATAAGCTCTCCTTATAATGTGACCGCCTGAAGCCCAATTATCATTTTTGAAAACCTACATTATATTCTCTCCTAAGCCAATCTCTCCTTCCCAAGGTGTGGTACCCAGATTTGCTCACAGTACTCCAAGTGGGGTCTAACCAGGTTTTTGGATAACTGCAGCATAACTTCTGTAATCTTATGCTGCATTCCTCTAATGTAAGGTCAGCATTCCATTAGCTTTCTTGATTATTTTCTGTACTTGGCTGTGACATTTATCGATCTTTCATTGAACCCCCAAATCTCGTAGGACATCCATTGTATTCAGCTTCACACTGCTAGAATGTACCCTGATCCATCCTTTTTATACTTAATCCTTATCCATACAAAATGGTTAACTTCACACTTGCTTATACTGAATTCTATCTGACATAGTTTTATCCATTCACCTCGTCCATTAATATATAATTTTATCCTACCTTTATAGTCTCTTCAATGTCACCTAACTTTCAGTCATCAGCAAATTTGTATATATAACTTTCTATGCCATTATCCAAATCATCAATAAATAATGTGAATGTTTGAGCCTACTATTAATGAAGAAATAGCAGGGCATTTATAAAAACAACACGATCAAACAGAGCCAACATGATTTTGTGAAAGGAAAATGCTGTTTGACAAATTTGTTAGAGTTCTTTGATGATATAACAAGCAGAATTGATAAAAGGAAACTAGTAGATGCAGCACATTTGAATTTCTGGAAGGCATTTGATAAGGTTGCACATAAAAGTTTATTATACAAGATAGGATTATGATTTTGGGGATAACTCATTAACATAAATTGAAGATTAGATATTACAGAGGACAAGGTGGAAGGATTAATGGGTCTTTTTCAGGTTGGAAATACGTAGCTGGTGGATCAGTCCAAGGGCTTCAATTGTTTACTAGCTACGAAAAGATTTGGAGGAGGGGGCAGCACATAATGTATCCAAATTTGTGGATAATACAAAAATATGTGATGAGAATGTTTAGAATCTGCAGGGGGACATAAAATGGTTGAGTGAGTGGAAAAACTTGGCAGATGAAGGTTAATACAGGAAAAGGTGAGGTAATGCACTTGCATGTTAAGAATCAATTGGCAGACTATCAAATAATTGGACAGAGACAACAAAACATGCAGCTCAATGAGATCTAGCTGATCTTGTTCATGGAACAGAAAATGTTAGCAATAAGGTATAACACATGAGATTCACATGGCATCCAGCTCAAGATCATTTAAAGATTGCATGCACCAGTGGGATTTATGCACTTGTGTGTTAGCTCAGCAGTTTTGCCTATTTAATTGTTCAGCATTTGGAAGGGGAACAGCTTTCAAGGAGGCTTGAGACTGGCAAACATGAGTCAGTGGTTAGTGGAATTACGGACTGGGGTCGGCAACAAAGCGGACTGGAATTGGGTAGGGCCGATCATCATGGGTTTGACTGGAGCTGGTTGAAACAGTCAAGGTAAGGAAATAAGGTATCTAAAGGATAGAGTTGGTATTATCAACATATGAGTCCATCTAAGAGCACTGGCAGGCAGAGTCTCACAAGAATTCAGCTATAATATTTGAAATATGGCAACTGAAAGTGACCTCAGACACTGTCCTTTTCACTGCTTAGAAGGGACAGCCAGCTGAATCTGAAAATTCAACGATGTTAGAGAGACAAGTACAATAGTGGACATTAACATGAAAATTCAATAAAGATAACAAAAAAAACACCTCTTGAACTACCATGTAATCACCAATGCTTGCTAATGGTGAGCTATATCAGTATATTTAGATCTCCAGTTTAGGTAGTCTGAGCAAATAACAATGATGCATACAAAAATAAGGTGAAAAATATAGTCAGTTCTGCTGTAATGCAGTTGTTCTGTTCTCATGTAACCCCATGTCATAAGAAAATCATGTAATAACAGCACCATTAAAAAAAATGGAAATTGAATATCATTATAACCAATACACGCCTTTACAGTTTGCATTTTAGAAACAGTATTCCAAATTCGTCAATTGTGTTACAGCGAATTTCCATTAACGAAGCATGCGTTATAGCAGAACGACCTGTATTTTCAAATGAAACACTGGGGCAGAAACATTCTGACCATATTAAAGAACCTCCTTGTTTTACCAAGTGACTCTTTTATAGCCCACTCTTTTATTGCCAGTTGATAGCTGGTTTCACCAATGGAAAGCATTACTCATTATTGAATTGCATTGCTGGTAATTATATGGAAGATGGGTAAAAGAGTGTGTAGGTGTGCACACTTCCAGTTTTCACACTATGGCACCATAGTTTTGACAAAATCTTGTGTATTTAGCTGAGACAGGGCCTAATTTCGTGTTGTAAGGTCAACTTTCTGTTGCACATGCATCAACTGTGCTATCAAGCAGCAATAACCTGCCCAGTGATGCCCAGTTTGAGTTCCACCAGGGCCACTCAGCTCCTGACCTCCTGAAAGACTTGGTTCAAACACGATCTAAACAGCTGAATTACGGAGGTGAGGAGAGAGTGACAGCCCTTGACAACAAGGAGCCCTCACAAAACTGCAATCAATGGGTATCAGGGGACAAACTCTCCACTGGTTGGTCATAACTGGCATTTGGAAGTTGGTTGTTGGACGTTAATCATCTCAGCTCCAGGACATCTCTGCTAGAGTTCCTCCAGATAGTATCCCAGGCTCAACCATCTTCAGCTGCTTCATCAATGACCTTCTCTCCACCATAAGGTTAGAAGTAAGGATGTTCGTCGATGACTGCACAATATTCAGCATCCTTGTGCTTCCTCAGTTCAGCAGTCCATGTTCAAATGCAGCAGGATCTGGACAATATTCAGGCTTGGGCTGACATGTGGCAAGTAACATTCATGCCACACAAAAGCTAGGCAATGTCCATCTCCAATAAAAGACAATCTAATCACTGCCGCTTGACATTTAATGGTATTGTCATCATGTAATCCCCCACTATCAACATTCTTGAGGTTACTATTAACCTGAAACTCAACTGGACTGGCCGCATTATCAAGGTGGCTACAACAGCAGTCAGAATCTAGGAATACTGTGGCAAGTAACTTACCTCCCGACTCCCCAAAGCCTGTTCATCATCTACATGACACAAGTCAGGAATGTGATGGAATACTGTCCACTTGCTTGGATGGGTGCAGTTCCAACAACACTCAAGAAGCTTGACACCATCCAACAAAGCAGCTTGTTTAATTGGCACCACATCCACAAACATCTATTCCCTCCACCACTGATGCTCAGTAGCAGCAATGTATGCAAAATGCACTGCAGAAATTCACCAAAGATCCTTCAACAGCAGCTTTCAAACAGCAAACACTTCCATCGAGAAGGACAAGGACAGTAGATACATGGGAACATCACCAACTGCAAGTTCCTCTCCAAGCTACTCACCACCGTGACTTGGAAATATATAGCCATTTCTTCACATTGCTTGATCAAAAAGTCCTGATATTCCCTCCCTAAGGGCATAATGAGTCAACCTACTGCATGTGAACTGCATGGTTCAAGAAGGCAACACATCATCATTTCATCAAGGGCAACTTTCCGCACAGTGATGTCCATGTCCCATGGATGAATTTTTAAAAATGCATATTGCCATGGACCAAACTCAAAGCATGATAAAGGAGGATTCAGTAACAGAAGATTGCTCTCAAACTTGGAAACTTTGTGAGGTGTGTTTAATTGGTGTCACATTTACCTAAGCACAGCTAAAGGGTCTGGCTGTTTGGCAAATCCTAATCAAATTCAGAAGTGTAGAGTCATATTCTGAAGACTTCTATCCAGAATGTACTCACTATGTATGCAGTGATTATTTATGTTTGAAAGAGCAGGGGATGGTAGGAGACAATTAGTATCTCATTAACACTTCATTTAATGGAGTACGGCTGTCAATTCTGGTTGATGCATCCTAGCTGTGTGGCCACTTGATATTCTGGCAGTCTGACATCTGAGAGTGAGATCTGATTACATGATACAAGGATCACATGACTCTTACAAATATTTTTGAATTGGCAGCCTTTTCTAACATTGCAAATGCAGTGGGTGAACTACCAACATGTGCAGTGCCAGTGCCTGTAATGTCACTGCGGTAGGCATGTGTGGGAAATAAAGCAGCTAGCAGTAAATAAGTAACAGATTGGGAGAAAGTGCGAAAATGAAGGAAAGGTTCTAGGGAGTTGATGATGGAGGCACAGCTGCACAATACTGACGTCAATAGTGGAAGGTACCGTGCATATACAAATGGATAGATGGGCAAGCAAGATCCTGTGCTTGTGTGGTGGAAGGAGTTAAAGTGTATTAGATTTACCTAATAGTTGGGTCCCCAGTAATTGAGAATCATTGTGTGTGGTTTTTACGAGCAACTATTGTGAGAAGATCTGATGCACAGAAGGCCACCCACTGGCAGGCAAAGAAGGGAACACAAGAACAAGAAAAATTCAAAACAGTTCCCTTTATCTTTTCACCTAAGGATACAGTCCCCACTTTTGTCCATTTCACAGTCTCATACTCCCCAATTTAAGTCCCTTTGAATATAATCCACAATTTCAAGCCCTTTCAAATCAAATCTTTCAAGAAATTTAAGCCTGCACAATTCCAATTTTCCTCCTCTTTCCACAACTTGGCCTTTTTTTTAAAATGTTTATTTGTGGGATGTAAGCTTCGCTGGCTGGCCAGCATTTAGTGTGTATCCTCGGTTCCCCTTGAGAAGGTGGTGGTGAGCTACCTTCTTGAACCGCTGCAGTTCACCTGCTGTGGGCTGATCCACAATGCCATTAGGGAGGCAATTCCAGGATTTGCATCCAGCAACAGTGAAGGAACAGCGATATATTTCCAAGTCAGGATGGTAAGTTGCTTGGAGGGGAATTTGAAGATGGTGGTGTTCCAAAGCATCTGCTGTCCTTGTCCTTCAAGATAGAAGTGGTCCTGGTTTCAAGATGCCAAAATCCCAACTCTCTCACCATTGGTGACAGCGCCCACATTTACACTGGATCAATACTGTAAAAGAAAACCATCTTCCATGAGATTGAGTTGGAAGCACTAAGCTCAGGAGAAACAACACTATGCAAATCAGTATATAGTTTTCCACTACAAAAAATGTCATTGTTTTTCACTTACTGTCCCCTTGCACTTACAGGTGTGTATGGTGGCAAAGTTGTAAATGGATTTGGTGTACTGGAGGTTGTCAACAATTCACAATTTGCCAATGTCCATGGATTTAATAGGCATTCTGGATAAATTAATAAATTATATATTTGGGATTATTGGAAAGTGCTTTATACAGATACCAATTTGCATAACTTTCAGTGTTTTGTAGTCTGCTTCAAAGGTTTCCTCAAAATGCATGTGCTCCTGTGAAATTCCTTGGGGTTCAGCCAGCTGGCCATTGAGCCAATCTAGCCTGCTTCTTAAAACAGCAGTCGAACAATGAGTTAGTGCAAAATGAAAGCATAATGACTGCTGTTAGGATATAACACATTAACTTGGGTTGCACTGCTCCTGTGGTCTGATGTTAACTGTATAGTACAGAAGGGTTTTCCTATTTGTAAATACCAAGGGATTATTGTTGCTGATGATTACATCTGCCTAATTAATTTGTGCAGCACTTTTGGAAAACAACTCTGCTAATACCGGTAGTTCAGCTCTCTCTCATGCTGATATTTCCTTTCCATGGGAAAAGTGATTATACTGTTTTCCATGGTAACTGTAGCTTTGGTGCACTGAAAATTGTCACTAATGGAAAGATCAAGTCACACTGAAGTGTAATGCTCTGATAACCAGTCCCTGTGGTCAATCTGAAGGCCTCAAGCATAACTCTGTGCCAGCCTCACTTCTGAAATCTAGACAATGAATGCAGATCCCCTCATACATACCCAGCTGGCCATATCTTAGACTGCAGACTTGTTTCTTGGAACAGGGCCGGATGGTCCTCAGACATATGAGGAGGAACTGCACCCATTTTTAATCCCTCTACATGAAAGCATCTTGCTGCTCCAAATGCATCATTGAGATACACCATGGAACACTTCTTGCGAATGAAAGAACTGCTGTCAACAACAGCACAATGAGAAAACAAATCTCTGCAAAAGCAACAAGAATTTCCAGATTTTGGAATGGAAGCAGTTTACACAAAGATGATTACATACTTTGATACAAGACATCTGTGTTCTGTATACCGAGCCTTGATAAACTAGAAAGTAATCTGTTTCAACAAATTTGCCATTTCCTAAATTCAATTCTCAGGTCTGATGCAGCAAAGTATCCTTCTGAAAAGCATAGATAATACACCACAGCAGAATTGGTCCTATTGTTTCACTACTTCTGAAGGTTGGAAGATAATTTAAAATATTTTTCCACTTTCCAAAACCTGTAATATAAAGAAAGAACTATGTGGGAAAATGTGACTGGATAGCAAATGATGAAGCAAGAACTAGAATCAGTGGGAGATGGGCAGCTTCTTAGATGGCTGACAATTAGACATATCACTCTTGAAATAGGAATGAGGAGGAGTGACTAACTTTGTTTTAACTTTGGGGCACTCTCCTCAGAGGACAGTTTCGATGATCCACTGTATTTGCGTGGCACCTACTACTCTCTCTATTTTGGAAACCATGACATCTTTGTAATAGTTTGTGCTGTATATCCTCATTTGTGAATCGGTCATTTGCAATCGTAGCAAGATTACAGCACATAAGAAGGCTATTTGACACACTGGGACGAATCTTACTGGTTTTTGGCTTAGTACAAGTCATGTCAAGTTTGTTGGAAGGATTCTTACAACAAAGCTGAATGTGTTTCTAGCTGAATCTTAACAAACTTGCCATAATTCTCATTCCTACTGCCATACAAGTATCATGCCTGATTCCAACCCACCGTAGCATGCATCATTTCTGGAACAACTCATTGCTCAGCAGATATCCCAGAATTGATCTATATCCCTTTGGTTCCCACTTTCTTTAGAATCAGATTTATTTAATAATGTCACTTGTCCCTAGGTACAATGAAATGCATATAATGTATAAATTCTGGCACCATTCTGGATTACAGAATAAATTGCACAAATGGTAAAATACTGAATGCCTTAATATTAAATTGATATTATTGATGCTGAAACAGTTTCAAAAGTTCATCTTTCTCTGCTATAGACTTCAGCCTGTATGCTCCTCCAGTTGCTGCTGTCGAACATCCTCCCCACAGTCCTGGCATTGTGTGTCTTTTCTATCAGCAATGGTACTGCCTCTTCTGTGTCTGCCACCTTTGAGCTGGAGACAATCACGCTGCGCGGTCCCGCACCTCCTCCAATGCTGGACATTGACCAACAAGTCCTGGTTCATCTTCCAATGCCGCCTCCCAAGATGGAGCGGGCATGGAGATACATGGGGCCCCAACCTCCCATCGGAGAACATCAGGAGGAGGCCACAAAGCAACCAAAACCAAAGTTACTAAGCTGGAAAGACAACACTGAAACTACATAGATGCAGCTGGACCTGCTGCATGAGCCGAAAAGTGGCCGAGATCCACACTCATGAGCTGAAACTACCGCCCTCGTCACTGCCATCTTGGATTGTGATGTGAACTAATCCTTAGAAATTCATTGTGCACCCAGACAAGCACTGTCAACCTGGAGGTGCTCTGCATTCATATTGATAATTGGCCACTCGTAGCAGAGAGTGTGAGATCAGTGCCCTCTTTGTGGGTAGAGTTGTGTACCTTCAAATCGGACAAGGTGATGCACTGGGAAGACTTCAAGCTCACCAGTCGAACACCCACTCTGGTATCCATGTCGGGTATTCCTGCCATATAGTTTGTTAGGTAACTTTGGTAAGACTGTAACTGGAATATTAATAAAGTAAGTTGGGTTGTCAACAAAATCTTAACAAGCATTAATTGTTGTCAATTGGCAACTTTCCATTACCAAGTCAGAGTCTCTCTACACCACTCGTGGTAAAAGTAGAAGTTGGGCCCACCAGTGCATGCGCATGTGTATTCTTATATGATTTTTGTGTAATGATGTGATTATTAAGTCATTAACAGCCAACTCATTAAGAGTCCAAAACTTATCTTTGGAGTAGGAGTCAAGTATAGGCCAGATCAGGTAAGGATGGTAGCTTTTCTTCCATAAAAGATAATCAGGAATTAGATGTTTTCTATGACAATCTGAAAGATTAATGATCATTATTAATGATACTAACTATTTATTCCAGATTTATTTGTTATGATCAAAGGATATTCATCTGAAATATTAAGTATTTCTCTTTCTTCAAACCTGCTGAGTATTTACACAATTTTCTGCTTCTGATCTCACAATTCTAATGCCCTCAGCATTTTGTTCTTGGATTAGGTTTTAAAAAAGCCTCTGTCCTTGACAATGAAAATTCATTTTTGGATTGCAGCACATGTAATGTTAATGCAGTTTTCTTTACATCAGCAGTAGGGAATGATGTGGAATAGTGGTACACATTTTCTCTAAGTAGCATACACACCAGGAACATTCATATATGTCAACTGCCATGCAGATGATGGATTCTGCTTCTGAAAGTTACTGCTATGAATGGACCTCAGAGGTCTGCACAACAGCAAAGAAAATTACAGGGAACGACAGTCTCAAGCTTTAATGTCACTATGGCAAATAGTGAAATTTGAAGTCAAATACCAGTCCAACCACAAAACTATTGTTGATTGTTGCAAAAATTCATCTTGTTACCAACATCCTGGGGAGCTACCCTTCACCAGAATCTGAACTGAACCAGCCAGTGGCTACAAAAGCAGGTCAGAGGCTCGGAACTCTGCATTGAGTAAATCATCTCCTGTCTCCCAATTACATGCCTATCATTTACAAAACACAAGTCAGAAGTGTGATGGAATACTCTCCACTTGCCCGGATGAGTGCAGCTTCAACAACAACAAAGAATCTTAACTCCATTCAGGACAAAGCAGGCCACCTGATTAGAAACCCATCTATTACCTTCATCATTCATTGAGTCTCACACTATTGATACACAGTGCGTACCATCTACAGGAAGCAACTTAGCCAGGCTTCTTCAACAGTACCATCAAAACCCTGGCCTTTACCACGTAGAAGCCAGGACATAGGTATTTGCAAACACACCTACCTCCAAATTCTCCTCCAAGCCTTACACCATCTTGACTTTAAAAGAAAATCACAGTTCCATCATTGTTGCTGGGTCAAAATCCTGGAATTCCCTTCCCAACCATACTATAGGTTGTCCCTACATTCAATGGAGTCCAACTTTAAGAAAGCTGACCTTCTCAAGGCCAATTTGGATGGGCAGAAACTTACTGGTTCAGTCGGCAAAGCCTAAATCGTTTGAATAAAGATATTTGTTCCAGCAGTTTTCTATAGCACTTAGCTTAGACTGATCAGCCACCTTACCTCAACTGTGATATACAGTGAAGCACTACCATCCATAGCTGCTGTAGAATTTTCTTCCCAGTTATTTACTTAATAGTGTGTTTAATCTGCAATCATCTTCATTCTTAAAGCTGCTTCCAGTGGAGCACTGACCTGGTTGTACTGATATTTGATACAATATTTTGCTCAATAGAACCAGTATTCTATCCTTTCACATTAACAGTTTTGAATAGACCATTCTGAACATTTATACAATTTGCTGATAAAGTGCATCTCAAACTTATTTATATTTCAAAGCTATGTTTAGTAAAAGAAAGTACTCTATGAATAATTGAGGCTCTAAACTGAATTTAAAAAAAAAATCATTTCCATTTTAAACATATTGAAACTTATTGTATAGCGTAGTTTACTGAAGAATTGCTTGTTTTACTGACTTGGATTTCTTCAAAGAATGTCTATTCTCTACAAAGTAAAATTCTCTTACTATTACTTAGTCTTCCTTGGAGTGTACATACCACTGGGAAGGATGCTATATTGCCAGTACTTAATTACCCTTGAGAAGGGTGGTGGTGGGTGGCACTTTGGGTTGCTACAATTCATGAGAACATGAGCACCAGGAGTAGGATTAGGCCATATAGTCCTTCAAGCCAGCTGCATCATTTAGTAAGGTCTCTAGTCTCAACTATTCATTCTCACCTTGTGAAAAAAAACTGTTTTGTACAGAGTTCCAGGAGTTCGACCTAAAAGGTATAACAATATATTTCTAATGAATATGGTGTGTAACTAGGAGGCAAACTTTGAGATGACCCTGTAATTATATACTGCATTCTCGGTGGTAGGTGGTGTTGAAGAAGTCTTGGCATGTTACTGTGTTGCATTTTGCAGGGTAGGTGCTGTAGCTACAACATACCCTCTTCCTTGAATGGGTGCATGTGCAAACATTATTCAAGAGCTCAGCATTATTCAAGGCTGAACAGTCTGCTTCTCCAGGACTCCTGCCACGCACGCAATGGTCAAACCTTTCACTAGTGGTGCAAAATGATGCAATATGTATTATTCTCAGTGAAAATTGAATGGGCATATGGTGAGACCATTTTATCTTATTAACGATCAAATGATTTGCTAATTAATTTCTATAAACACTGCCTTTATGACTGAAAGGGCCAGTATTTCTTTTTAGACAATTTGATACATTTAGTAACACATGCTTGTCTCTGGAGAGAAGATGTAATGTTTATATATTTGCCAAAAATATTTACAACTATCTGTTGTGTTCTGTGAATTCCAGAACTTGCATAATATTAGATATATATATATATGTATTTAATATTGCCAAAAATATCTGAAAACAGTGCTTCAAAGGAATTAACACAGCTGTGAGATTGGCACCCATTAAACGTGAGTCTGAACGGAGATGACTTATTTCACATGCTAGTGATTGATCTACGAAAAAAAGATTTTTCTGCTTGCTTGAGGCCAGCTGTTACAGAAAGTTCTACAAGTATTCAAAGTCAAAAACAGCAACTTTACAATCAGAAATTAAAATTTTGTTTAGAGAACATAACGACATTATAAGTTCACATCTCAGTTTTTTTGTGTGTTGTGTGATTTAATTACACTACATTAATTCCTGCATTTGGAAATTCTGAACTGTGTGGTTATATTTGGAGGCGATTGTTGTAGCGCCGGGGTAATGCTCTTAAATTCTGCGAGCTGGTTATAACTGCAAACATTGATTATGTGCCATAGGAACATACAACATGTAGAGGACAGATGAAGGCCATTTGGCCCATCAAATTTGTGAAAAGCAAAAATAAAAACTGGTCTCCAGTTAGATCTCACTTTCCATTTTTTGGTGTGTAGTCTCCAGGTTTCAAGTCCATATATACATATTTTTCAAATGTAGTGAGGGTTTCTGCTCGGTGATACCACTATCAAGAAATGAGCTCCAAAATGTTCTCACTACAAAATGTTCTCAACTCCCCTCTAATCCTTCTGCCAATTATTTTAAATCTGTGCCAATTGAGTGCTTATCTCTCTGCTAATGGAAAGAGATTTTCATAACCTATTTTCTCTAGGCCTCTCATAATTTTATACACTTCAATTAAATCTCCTTTCAGACTTTTCTCTTCCAAGAAAAACAATCCTTGCCTAACTAATCTTTACTGATAAAATTTTTCAATCCTGGGAGCTTTCGTTTAGGTCTCCTTTGTACACTCCCTAAAGTGATCAGATTCATCTAGTGACCAGAAATGCATGTCATGCTCTTATGTTGGCCTAACTCGTGTTTAATACAGCAACAGCATAAATTCCCTGCTATTATAATGACAGATGAAACATGTACTTTGGTAGGAAGAATAAAGAAAGTGAATATTATTTAATATGGTACAGCACATTGGTTCAGTGGCTAGGACAGCTGCCTCACAATGCCGGGAACTCGAGTTCAATTCTATCCTTGGACAACTGTCGATGTGGAGTTTGTACACTCTCCCAGCGTCCACGTGGATTTTCTCCATGTGCTCCGGTTTCCTCCCAAAGTCCAAACATGTGCAAGTTAGGTGGATTGGGCAAGGAAATGCAGAGTTACAAGGATAGGGTAGGGGGGTAGGTATGGGTGGGATGCTCTTCGGAGGGACAGTGTGGACTCGATGGGCCAAATGTCTGATTTTACACTGTAGAAATTCTAAAATAGCAATAAGCCACAGGATATGGGAGTCTTTCTTCGTGAATCACAAAACATTTGTACTCAAGTTCAGCAGGAAGGAAAAAGGAAGGTTGGCCTTTATTTCAAAGGGAATGCCATAAAAATAAGGAGCTTTGTGAAAACTATACATGGCAGTAGTCAGGGAACAGCTGAAATATTGTGAACAGTTTTAGTGTCCTTAACTAAAGAAAAATATAAGACAGTGGATGCCACATAAAGTACATTATGTTGATATCAAGTATGGAGGACTGTCATATGATCAGAAGTTGAAGAGACTGGGCCTGTATTTGTTGGAGTATAGATGGATGAGAGGCAATCTTATTGAAATACACAAAATTCTGAGGGGACTTGACAAGATAGATATGGAAACACTGTTTCCCCTTATGGGACAGTCGAGGGCAAGAGGGCATAATCTCAGAATATTTTTGACAGAGATAATCGGGAATTTCTTCTCTGGCAGGGTACTCAATCTATGCAATTTTTGGTTAAATAGAGTACAAAAGCAAGGAAGTGATGTGACATCTGTATAGATCATTGATCAGACCACATTTGGAATGCTGTCTTCAGTTCTGGCATCTTATTTAAGGAATGATGTTAAATTGCTGGAGAGAACGCAAAGGAGATTTATTAGAATGAAACCAGAAAAGAGAGATTATAGATCCAAGGAAAAATTAGTGAAATTGGGCTTATATTTCTTGGAGCAGACAAGACTAAGAAATGGGCTTACTTAGGTGTCAAAATTATGAACAATTTTGACAGGATAAAGAAGGGTATTCTGTTTTCATGATTTGTTATTTCAGAAACTAGGTATCAAAATTTCAGAATTGCAAGCAAGATGCCAAGGACTGAGATGAGGAGAACATTCTTCAATAGTTAAAAATCACACAACACCAGGTTATAGTCCAACAGGTTGAATTGGAAGCACACTAGCAATTAAACCTGTTGGACTATAACATGGTGTTGTGTGATTTTTAACTTTGTACACCCCAGTCCAACACCGGCATCTCCAAATCATTCTTCAATAGAGAATTGTCAGGATTTGGAAAATGCTGCCTGGGAGAGTGTTGGAGATTGATTCCATGG
The DNA here is from genome assembly GCF_020745735.1 of Hemiscyllium ocellatum. Classification (NCBI taxonomy): domain Eukaryota; kingdom Metazoa; phylum Chordata; class Chondrichthyes; order Orectolobiformes; family Hemiscylliidae; genus Hemiscyllium; species Hemiscyllium ocellatum. The sequence goes on along the minus strand of NC_083409.1, from coordinate 65,706,571 downwards.
GAAGTCCAAATCTATCCTCGGCTCACAAGAATAAAAACTTATTATTCCAGGAATCTCTTCAAGGATTCCTGGCTAATTTGTTAAATACATGAAATAATAAGATAAAGCATACTGGCAAGCAAATTTACTCATCAAATTCACACTGGAATCGTACAAGCAGCATCAGGGCTGTTTGCATAAGAAGTCACAAGTCACACAACACCAGGTTATAGTCCAGCAGGTTTACATGAAATTTCAAGTTTTCGGAGCACTGCTCTTTTGTCAGGTGAAGTGCCCCGAAGCTTGTGATTTCAAATAAACAGTTGGACTATAACTCAGTGTTATGTGACTTCTGATTTTGTTCACCCCAGTACGACATTGGCACCTCCATATCATGCATATCATGCATTGTTTACTATGGCCATTTCAGACAAGTTATTCAAGCAAAATTCTATGACTCTATAACTCTATTCTTCCAAGTGTCTGTCTGCATTCTTATCTGCTTTATTTATTGACTCCGTGTACTGCAATATGTTCTACTGATCACGGGAGAGCCCCTGTATTGTCTGTTTTTTAATCTAGGTTTTTCTTGTCCTCCAAAGTCATTTACTAATTTTCCTGCCTTCCATTTCAATATTTGCTTCTTTTTCTGCTGAATCTGTTCTTAGGTTGCCAATCTTCTGCAAACTTGTTTCAAGCTTCCCCAACAGCACAAAGAAGCCTCCTGGTAAAAATTTTGGCTGACGTTCTAAACTGATACAACATAACCAGATTGTCCCATCAGCACCTGAACCAGTCCCAATGCTTCAGAAATCTAAAACTTTCCTTCTTGGACTATTTCTCCAGCTCCCTTTTCATCTGCACTATCCAATATTTCTTTACTCTGTGACATTTAGAGTAATCCAAAGATTAATATTGTTGAGGTCATGCTTTTTAATTTACTCCCTGACTCTTTAATGTCTGCGTGGAGTACCTCATTCCTCTATCTCTCTCATTGGTGGCAATGCACATGTGGCTGTTCACCCTCACCTACTAGAAGGCTTTACCATTCAGTAGCATTCTTTATCCTGGCACCAACGGTCCTGGAATCATGTCTGCAGCCATGGAAATAGCTGTCTGCTTCCTAACCGTGGAATATTTCATCATTATTGCTTTTGTGACATACCTTCTCATCTCCTGTTGATTCACAGATTGTGCTTTGGATTTCTATTTTATAATCCTCAGAGGATCGATCACCCTTATTATATTCAGAACCGAATCTTTGGCATAGGGTGAAAGACATCTCACCTGTTTCTCCTTTTCTGTCTGACAGACAGTCTGTCTGACAGACATTCCTTCTCTACCTACACATTCTCCAACTGTGGGTTGACCATCTTCAGAAATGAGTTATTCATGTAGCTCTCAGGCTCATGTATACTCAGTAATGACATCAACTACTGAACTGTAAACTACTTCACAAAGTGATACCTCCTGCACTTGTTGTTGTCCAGAACATAAAGAGTAGCCTGGAACTGCCATGACGCACAGGATGCATATTCAACAGAACTTAAGTTTGCTGTCATACATTTCTTAACTAGATTACCATCTAAATTTAGCATACAATTACAATTATGATTAGTGATAGGAACATATGACAACTTAGTTAACATCAACAGTTGACACAGAATTACAAGTTCACATTCTTTCCCATCTAGAGTCATAGTGGTTCTATGAATGGATGGATATACAGACAGGATAGTTAAAAACTTACAACATATAAAAAATTTGCTTAAGACTGTGAACATTTTAAGCTCGCTTCACACTATCATATATTGTTAAATGGTACAACAAATTAAATAATGACTGTTACGCTTTAAAATTGCACGTGCAAAGCACAAGTTAATTAAAAATCATAGATCATAAATCTCAAGATTTTCAAATTGTTGAGGTTTTCAGTGCCATTGAAAGTTAGATATTAATATGCAAGACCACAGTATTCTATTGTTAAAAACTAGTGTGGTGTAATGATTCATATTCAGGTCAGACAGTATGCACTTTGAAATTAAACGTTATTTAATAAAGTTGTCAGTTAGGTCTAATTCATATACTAAAAGGTCATCTTGCTGGGTTTAACCCACAATAAACTAACATTTGATTCATCAAAAGCAAACTTCTGCAGGCGCTGGAAGTCTGAAATAAAAACAGAAAATACTGAAACACTCAAAGGGTCTGTGGAGAGAAACAGTTGACATTTCAGATTGTTGATCAGCATTGAGAAAATTTATAAATGCAATAGCTTTTATCTAAGTGAAATTAGGGAGAACACGAAAAGAACAAAAGGGAAGGTCTGTTGAAGGAAAAATTCAGAAGTCAACACAAGGCTATAGTCCAACACGTTAATTTGAAATCACAAGCTCTCAGATCACTGCTCCTTTGTCAGGTAATGTCCAACCAAAATAGCTATAATAGCTATTTATAATAGCTAAACGCAAGTCTAACAACTATCATGAAATTAGGCAGAAACTCTGACACAAAGGATAGTGTGCTATTTGTACCCCATGTTATAAAGCTTTATCATGATCATAATTGTACATCACTCCAGATGCAGAATTAGATTTGTTCAGAAAGTAATCTAAAATTATATCTCGGTGGAATTTAAGGTTTGAAAACTATAACAAATGTGACTAAAATTCCTGAAAAATTTATCAGTTCTTCCACGGTATTTCAAAAGTTAATGAATTGAAGTTTCAATCCAAAATCAAGGTTGACACACCAGGACAGTAATGAGAAAGTACTGCATTGTTGGATAACTGGCTCCAAGAAAAGCCTTGTGACCTGAAGTTGCCATGAACTGAACTCTATTAAGCAAGGAGTGAATAGAAAGCCAAGTGTACTGAGGTTGAATTAACCTTCATTTTCTGCTTGCTGCTGCAAATCATACTGAGGATTTGTGAAAAACAGAAACAAACAGAACAGTTTTCAGTTTTGCAAACTGTGACGTATCATTGTGTTGAAGCAGATTTTTGAGAATAGAGCAGAGACTGTAGTCTGGATTTTCACTCCTAAAGTGGGTAGGCAGAATCAGGAAATTCTAGGACTCAGTTCACCAATCTCAAGCAGCCAACAAACAATCAAATAGCTTTTCTTCATTTTGAGGAAGGTGGGCACTTGGTGAGGTTGGGCCCACTGCCCTCAGAAAATGCTGTTCCAGTCCCATCTGGACAGAAGAATCTTCACATCCGTCAACTGTTTTTTAAACTGAAGCATATTACTTCACATCTGTAGATAAGAGTGTGAATATTAATGGGTGGACAGGGCCTCTGTTATGCAGCCTAACATGATTCCCTATTTTAATTCTTTCAAACACTTCAGATGGGTTATTTGTTTTTAGAAAGTTAATTTGCACCAGAGAAAAACAATACTTTTAAAATAATTTAGCACAAAGATTATGCAAGCCTAAATAACTGAAGGAAAATGATTAAAAGCATGCAAAACATGAAGAGGCTGAATGTACTAAGCTTCGTACTAATACTTTCAACAACATTCAGCATGTCTAATTGCATGAGTGTCTATTTCAGATGCACATATATGTTAATATTCTGTCTCCAACCCAATAGTGATATTAATTGCCTCCTGTTTCATATTAACAATCCTTAAAACTAAAATCATCATCATGGCATATTGTGTGTGATGTACAGTGGGTGTAGATCTAGAATAATGGATCACTTCCCACCTTTTCAATTAGAGGCTCTTGAATTATACACAATATACCAATGCCAGTTATAAAATGTAAATTATGCTTTTTTCACCAAATTTGTCTGGAGAATTGTCAGAATATCTTTGCAAAGGTCCTCCTCTCAACATGTCATCGCCATTAAAAAAACAAATTAAGGTCTATGCACTTCTTTACTGCTTCATAATATTCACCAGAAATAATTGATAATTTCAGAATAAGTCTGTGTGGACTTCAAAAGCTTTCAGTAATCATAAACAAATGAAGCATTTATTTCTGTTTTTGTCAGAATAATTCAAGTTCATAACTGAATGACAGTATCCTTTTTCCTTAAACTTTAATTTTGGGAAATTTTATTACATAATAGAAAGGGATAATATATCTATTATTGCAGACCAGCCATATAAAAGCAAGTGAACAATGAGGCACAATCTGAAATTGCCCAGGAGGCAATTCTTCCCGAATGTGTTATATCAACTGTAAAAAGCTGAAGTGCCAACACATTCTCAATGTAGCATGTTCCAATTGCAGAATAATATTTGGGATAGTTAGCACAGTTTCCCAGGCAACCACGTTTCCAGGCACATGCAGTAAGATGCAATTAGATCCTGAAATTAAATTTCCAGGCAAAATATAAAATTTGAAATTTGGTAAAATTCTTTTCTACCAATATAAAATCAGTTACCTGTTGTTCAATCTTTAGAACAAGATGGCAGGAACCAATTACTAAAATGCCAACTGTTTATTGTGAAAACTGGAAAAAAACATGATACTCTATTTTCTCAACTTTGATTGGTGAGAACAATAGCTTGCCAATAGCTCATCTGTATGATTAAAAAAAACAGAAAACAACAGGGAGTGTTAGAAAATTCAAAATTCTGGCACAACAAATTGCAAAGGTAACGGCTGTTCTAGGTAGTGAATGAAGATTGTGCTACTCCAATAATATACTTCTGTTCCAATCTTAAAGTAGAACAATTCCTTTTCTTGTTGGCTTATTCACTGTCTGTAAAATGTGAGGTCTGCAGATGCTGGAGATCACAGCTGAAAATGTGTTGCTGGTTAAAGCACAGCAGGTCAGGCAGCATCCAAGGAACAGGAAATTCGACGTTTCGGGCCAGAGCCCTTCATCCTGATGAAGGGCTCTGGCCCGAAACGTCGAATTTCCTGTCCCTTGGATGCTGCCTGACCTACTGTGCTTTAACCAGCAACACATTTTCAGCTTATTCACTGTCTGAACAAGAAGTTTTTTGTGCACCCTTCAAACAAAATTGTCATTTTAGTGATCAATTGTTTGGAATTGGAGGTTGTGCATTGACAATTATACAGAAATAGGAATTTACTGGGGAACTTAATTACAGGACGGCTCTCCTCCAATCAGCAGAAAAACAGACTTTCATTCCAAGACTCTGTGAACTTGAATCAAATCTATGCTAAAAAGCTGAAAGGATATTGTGCACACCCAGAGCATGAGCCCAATTTTTTTAAAGAGTGAAACCAAACATTCTGCATTTTACATATTCTCATTTTCAGTTTTGTTGTTCATGTGTTGTATTCTATGGAGGCATTTCACATATTTCAGTTTTAGTCACCAAAATGTTCTCCAGCTTTTATCAAACAGTTATACATTATGATAACAGGAAATGTTGGTAGAAACTGAACTGCATCTTCTGTTTTCTGGGCACAACAAGTGCAAGAAAAGTAACAGCTTTATAGGATTTCAACCCTCACCCCAAAGATAAATGAAATGTACTCAAATACACATTGCAACGGGACACTTAAAACAAATGTTAGGCCCTTCATATCTGCAATGAGAGGCCTATTATCTACTTTCATGTGTATTGTTGAATTAATGTAACAGGCACTGGATTTGCTCTTTGTAGGTTTCTCTGTGATGGCTAATGTCCTAAAAACAAACATTCACAAAATCTGAGCTGTTTTTTTTAAAAAAAGTCCAGGTGTAGCGCTTTGCAGAACTGCTGGTGGGCCATGATTAGATTAGATTAGATTACTTACAGTGTGGAAACAGGCCCTTCGGCCCAACAAGTCCACACTGATGCGCACCCACCCAGACCCATTCCCCTACATTTACCCCTGCACCTAACACTACAGGCAATTTAGCGTGGCCAATTCACCTAACCTGCACAGTTTTGGACTATGGGAGGAAACCGGAGCACCCGGAGGTGCTCACGCAGACATAGAGAGAATATGCAAACTCCACACAATCAGTCGCCTAAGGCGGGAATTGAACCCGGGTCTCTGGTGCTGTGAGGCAGCAGTGCTAACCACTGTGCCACCATGCCACCATGATCATCAGCATCCTATTCTCCTTTCCTCACAAACAATTAGCTGAAGGTCACAGCCATTAAGGCAAGCTACCTAAATTACATTGTTCATTGCAAATTTTCCAGTGTGATTCAAAGTCCACATTTGAGGTAGGGATTGATTCCAATGTCCAGGTCCTGGTGGTTTACGGATGAGTGGCCAAGAGAATTTCCACTCCAACAAATGTTCCTCTGAACAATACTCATATTAAAGTAATGTAAGTATTTTACTCTATTTACTTGGATATCTCTTTACCTGTACATATTACATAGCAGTGACTAGATTATTCAGTAATTATTCAGGGTTTCAAATGCCATATAAAATTGGGAAAATCAAGTTCATGGACCTATTTATCAAATTAACAGCAAATAATTTCAGACAGTTATAGGATTGTTACAACACAGAATTTTCTGACAGGTATTTGATGCCATTTTTACTTAATGAAGGCTACATTCTTTTTAATAGCAGCTCAATAATGCATGTGACTGCCATGATACAGGACAGCATAAGTTCAAAGAGCATTAAATATGTGCTTGAGTTTCATTCTGGACAGTAAAATATGTGTAATGTTACTGTTCCTGATAGAAGTTGCAGCTTGTATTAGGAATCCATGGGAACTAACACTTAGACACATAAATTTGCTAGCATTAAGTTAAAAATGCAAATGTCAGAAACATTAAATTGAATCAGTACATGTTGGAATTTCGCAAGTGAAGAATGCTCGGTTAAAATTTCAGATAGGATCACTACATAAATTTGGTCCAAAGAAAGATTTATTGGATGCAATGTGAATGTAAGAACTACAAGGAGCAGGAATCTTAGCACAGTATTGTGAGAGGGAGAAAGTGAGGACTGAAGATGCTGGAGATCAGAGTTGAGAGTGGGGTGCTGCAAAAGCCCAACAGGTCAGGCATCACCTGAGGAGCAGGAGAATCAATGTTATGAGCATGATCAAAAATTCTGTCCATGTCACACAGCACACTTCTATTCCCAGGGCAACAACATCAGACAGTAACTAAAAGTGGCAAGTCAGAAATGAAATGAGATTATCCTTGTGGAAACTGCACAATTTTAGTGGAACAGGAACATACCTATTATAAATGCACAAGTTAAAATCAGCCTTTGAAATGGTAATCAACGAGTTAAACTGTGTAAGATCAGACCAACACACGTTATTCCAAGTGGAATGCCAGTATGTTTTCAATTGAGATTTTAATTGATTGAGACAAACTTTATCACAGGCTTTAACCAATGGAAATAATGTATTAAAACCATAAAAAGGCCAATATTGATTTGTAAAAGTATATTTTTGTTGGATGATTGAACCTTAGATTTTTGAATCTTGGACTATTAAACCAATAATAGATCTGAAATATTTCTGACCAGTGCCCTTTCAAACTAATGGAAAATATTCTCTGAATCAGCAAACTGGAGGGAGCCTGCACCAATCTCACATGAACGTGTCAGAGAATTTCCCATACTTGAAGCATAAGGCTAGGAATTTTGTTTGATTATAGAAACTATATATAGCTACAGCACTGAGCCACAAATCTGCATTACATGACAAACAGCTCTCAAGTACAAAATATCCTATTTTAAAATACCCAAATAAACACATGTATGGTAACAACTGTTATTGCATACCTATTTTAGAGTAGTTGTTGGCTATTAAGTCTGCAAGTCCAATTCGTTTCCAGAAACAATCACTCCAGCCTTTTTCTGCAGAATAGGTCCATTTACACACCAACGTACATAGAGATCTAGAATAAAAGACAAAGGAAATTATTACTTGCCTACTTCAATAACAAATGTGAATATATTACTATCAAATTTAACATTACAGAGAGATGCAGTAATTGATGAAGTATAATGCAAACGAGTTATATTCTTTAATTAAGAATTTCCAAATCATAAGAGCACAAAACTGATTCACGTAGCAATCCTGCAGAAGGACACCACCACTGGACCCAGGAAATGGAACACAGGAACTAGAGGAAATGGAACACACAAAGTTCTGCTATAATGCTTGTTTCTTCAATGTGAATTGGCTTTAACGCAATTGAAGAATTTAGACGGTTATTTGTAGAATGCAAACTTTCCATACTTGTATTGGCTATAATGTGATTCCAGCCCGATTAGTTTAAATAGCATGGCTATTGCGTTATATCAGACCCGGCTGTACCACTTATTCAGAATGAATTGGTTGATTTCTGCATGGCCACATGATCCAAATGAACAAGCAAGACATTAACAGGTCTTCACCTCAGTGAGCCCAAAGGGCTTAACCATGTCACACAGACGAACGAGCTGATGTGAAGCCAAAGTGGAAAGTCAGCATACAGCTGCAAGATGAGACCGGTGCATACCATAATTAAATGTTCCCACGTCACAATTGAAGGTGCAATATTTTTAGTGACTTCTCACTGGGCATAGTTGGTGCGAGCCAGGTTCCTAAAAGTGTTTTCAATCACTTTAGGAATATAGCCACAGAAGGACGCTACTATTGGACCCTCGAAATGGTACAAAGGAAGGAGAGGAAATGGAACACTCAAAGTTCTATAAAAATTGAAGAGCAAACTCTGGAAGTGAAGGAACAGAAGCAGGCATAGTCGAGCTATCCTGGACCCCATGAAACTAGGTAGAGTGTCAGACAACACTCTGTGGAGTTCTGTTTCCTCTGTAAGTAACTTCCACATATCAATATAGACCCACAAATCACCACATTCATGTCCATTATACATTCCCAATCTCAAACACTCTTTGCCTCATGTCCAGGAACAGAAGTCAACAATAAGTAACGCCTAAGAACAGCTCTAATAATAACATAACTAGTAATGTAAACAAGAATGAATGAGCTGCTCAATGCACTTTCCCTTTGTACCTCTCTGGAGAAGTTTTTGCCTGGCCTCGTGCTTATGCACAGTACTATCCCAATGACTGCAGCATGGCTGATGGAAGGCTACTGAATTTCAAAGGGGCACTGTAGATGGCCTTTCAGAATGACCTTCAAAGACTGACTTTGTACTGTACCACTTCGGCATGGGCGGCAGCAACAAAAAGAGCACTGAAAGAGTGCCATTGGTAGTAGCATACACGCTGTCCCCTGTGAGAGTTCAGAGTCCAGAGGTCTGATACCTTAGTAATCTTAGTAAGCTGATTGTACAAAGATTGCCAGAGTGCTGCAGGAGCTTTTGGGCCCCTTGATGTACTTAAAATCTGGAACAAATAGGTGCAAACTACGGCTGTATGATAACAATAGATCTTATGGCCTCCAGATGAGCTTCCATTATAGCCATTTGGTAGATTTGCCTGGGCTGCAGTTGAGACTGATACCAAATGTCCACCAAATGTATCATTTTGAGTCAGTCCAACGGTGACATAACTATGTTGATGATTACTCCTATGAAGAAAAGGATCAAATTGCAACTTCTGTGTTATACATTCTGCCTTATTTAAGCCTGACTCTTCCATGCTACAAAACAGTGACAAAAAGGGCCAGCAGGCTGTCAGTGCCCAAGCACTCTGCTGTATGCCATGCCTCTCATTACCCTGTATACCTCTATCAGATCACTTCTCTTCCTCCTTCTCCCTAGAGAGTAAAGTCCGAGCTTCATCAACCTCTTTTCATAACAGAAGCCTTCCAGTCCAGGCAGCATCCTGGTGAACCTTCTTTGCACCCTCTTCAAAGCCTCCGTATCATTCCTATAATAGGGCAACCAGAACTGGACACAATATTCCAGGAGTGGTCCCACCAGGGTTTTGTACAGCTACAGCAAAACCTTGTGGCTCTTAAACTCAATCCTCCGTTAATGAAAGCCAAAACACCACATGCTTTCTTAACATCCTATCCACTTGGGTGCAACTTTGCAGGATCTATGCAATTGAACACCAAGATCCCGCTGTTCTTCCACACTGCATGTAGTTGAAAGGGTGACTATTTGGCAAGTTAAAAAATAAAATCACATTTTGTTACGATGCAGAACGAGCCCATTTGACCCATTATGTTTGTTTCGGCTCTCTGAGCATGCTGAGTTAGTGATAGACTCCTGCCTTTTCCCTTTAACTCTGCACATTGTTTCCAAGCCATAAATAGTCTTTCAATGCCCCCTTGAACACCTTAACTGAATCTGCCTCAACCATATTCCAGGCAGTGCAATCTAATGCACTCTATCACTGTGTCATGGAGTCATAGAATCCTACAGTATGGAAACAGGCGCTTTGGCCCAAACTGGTCCATGCCAACCAAAATGTCCATCTACTCTAAACCCATTTCACTGCACTTGGTCCATATCCTTCTAAACCTTTCCTATCCATGTATTTGTCCAAATGCCTTTTAAATGTTGTTAATGTAGCTGGCTCAACCACTTCCGCTGGCAGCTCATTTCATATCCGTATCACCCTTTATGTAAAAACCTTGCCCAGCAGGTTCCCTTTTATTCTTTTCCCTCTAACCTCAAACTGATGCCCTCTAGTCCTCAATTCCCCAACCCTGGGAAAAAGATAGAGTACATTCATCATCTTATACACTTCTATAAGGACCCCCTCAGTCTCCTACACTCTAAAGAAAAGGTCCTAAATTGTCCAACCTCTCCCTATAACTCAGACCCTTGAGTCCTGGCAACATACTTGTACATTTTTTCTGCACTCTTTCCAGTTTAATTACAACCTCCCTATGACAAGGTGACCAAAACGGAACACAATACTTCACACACGGCCTCACTAATGTCCTGTACAACTGCAACATAACTTCCCAACTTCTATACTCAATGTCCTGACTGATAAAGGCCAGTGTGCCAAAAGCCTTCTTCACTGCCCTGTCTACCTGTGACTCCACTTTCAGAGAACTATGAACCTGAAGTCCAAGATCCCTCTGTTCCACTACACTCCTCAAGGCCCTCCCACTCGCCATGAAACCCCTACTTGATTTGACTTTCCAAAATACAAACCCTCACACACCTATATTAAACTCCATTTGCCATTTCTCAGCCCACTTCCCCAGCTGATGAATGTCCTGCTGCAATTTCTGAGAACTTTCCTCACTGTCCATGATACAGCCTATTTTAATTTAATTAGCAAACTTACTAATCATGCCTTGTACATTCTCATCCAAATCATTGATATAGATAACAAACAGCAATGGGCACTGCACCAACCCCAGAGGGACCCCACTAGTCACAGGCCTCCAATGCAACAAGGATACTTCCACTGTTACCCTCTGCTTCCGACAAACAAGTCCATTTTGCATCCAGTTTGCCAGCTCGCCCTGGATTCCATGTGGTCTAACCTTCCAGAGCAGCCTACCATGTGGAACCTTATCAAAGGCCTTAAGGAAATCCATATCAATTACATCCACCACCTGCCCTTGTCAACCTTTCTGGTCACTTTGTCAGAGAACTAGAACATGATCTCCCATTCATAAAGCCATGTTGACTACTTCTAATCAAACCCTTTCCAAATGCATGTATATCTCTCAGAATCTTCTCACCACAGAATCACCCACCACAGATGTTAAGCTTACTGATCTATAGTCCCCTGGCTTTTCTTTGCAGCCCTTCTTGAATAGTGGCATAACATTTGCTACGCTCCAGTCTTCCCAGACCTCATCTCATTTACTTCTTTCATAAAGCATTTTAAAACTAAGCCCTTTGGTTCTTGATCCATTTACAATTGGGAAATGTTTCTCCCAAACCACTGTGTTCAAACCCATCATGATTTTGAAAATTCCTATCAAATCCCCTCTTTTCCTTTCCAAGAGAAAACAATCCTTCAGCACCACTCACTAATTCAGTGAAGTTTCATAGAGTATTGGTTATCCCTTAGCAGTTGCCATTCTCACTTCCTTCAATATCCTTAAATGTTCTCATGACTGAGTTGCCTGCTTTGTTACCATGGCCTGGGTATCATCTACGTTGGAGGTAACAATGAAAAGTATTCATTGACCATCCCCCAGTCATGCTCCTTGCCTCGATGTTTAAATCCCTCTTTTGGTCTCTCATCAGGCTTACTCCTCTGAGAAGAATGTGGGTGGGAGTGGAAGAATGAATCAAGATAAGAGAAAAAATAAGGAATACTATTGTAGAACAAATTGTGAAACAGTAAACAGTAACTAGTGCGAGCTGATTCAAGGTCAGAAAGTAAACAACGCTTATCGATAAACAGATTTGTACATCCTGAAATGAAAACTTGTAATTTTCATGGATTTTTAAGTCAGTACAGAAGGGTAATCAGATTCCACTTCTGGCTGTGACTGGAAGTTATCACATTCCAGCACCATTTTTTGCAAAGTGTCAGTTCTTCTATCAGTGCGTTAGCAGCTCCCAAAATAAACCAGAAGTGCACAGTGGAATGCCAAATAATTGCAATAATTTGTTTCCTAATTTTAAACAGACTGAGGTGCTATATGTTGCACCTGCAAAGTAAAATGCTATTCTTTATAAGAATGTATGTTCCAGACAAGTCAACACATGCTTTATAAAGTGTATTAAAAGGTTCTGCAGCAATCAGCACAACTTATTCCTGACAAATGCATTGCTGTGTTTTGTTTTTGCATATGGTTTAGTAAATTGTAGATTGCAGTTTCTTTGCTGACAATATGTTATAGTTGAAAGCTGGCAGAATATACTTTCAAAATGCAGCTTAGTTTTTAATGGGTAAGTACAGTCATTAGCAGTCGCCCACATCTGTCATAATAATGTCAGTCCCCACATGATAGCAGCAGAAAAATTAACGCAATCGAAGACCGGAAACAAAATGACCTTTTCCTGCTCCAGCATATCATTCTGCCCTAAAACACCCTAGCAAAGTAATTGCTCCCAATGAAGTAGAATCGTAGAAACCCGCCCTTCAGCCCATTGAATCCATATCAACCCTCTGAGGAGTATTCCACCCAGAATCCCTCACCTGCACCCTATCCCTGTAAACCTGAATTTTCTATGGCTATTCCATTTAGCCTGCACATCCCTAAGTACAACAGACAATTGAGCATGACCAATCCACCTAACCTGCACAACTTTGGACTGTGGGAAGAAGCTGGAGCACCTGGAGGAAAGCCATGCAGACACAGGGAGAATGTGCAAACTCCACACAGGCAGGCGCCGGAGGCTGGAACTGAATTCAATGAACTTGGTGTTGTGAGGCTGCATGCCAACCACTGAGCCACCATGCCACCCAGCTATCCTACTCAATTCAATGATGGCAATGTTGCCACAGCACATAATATCTAAAATCAATAGGAATATCAAATGCCAATGAATTACTGACCTGCACAGATGATTTATGAGTTACCATAGGAAGACGATAAAATATTGAAACCCATGCCCATTTTTGGTGGCACAAGTCGATATCCTTGGAAATTATCATTCCACTCCAACTCTTGACAAAAATGTAGAGGAGGGAAGGCATGATGGGATAAAGAGATAAATAGGGGGGAATATCTCCAAGATGTCACTAATGCACACATTGGGGACCTTTTTTTCTCGTAGCATCATTTTCACTCTCTTGCAATTACAATTAAAATTTAAAGTGCCAACATCGTGCAAAGATGGCACATATGATCACATGACAGTGGAACCGTTTCAGTGGTGAAACCTGCCAGCAGGTAGGGCGGACTGTAAAATAACCTCCCCTATCAGGGACATACTTTTCCTATCCAGTTCCAATGCCAATAACATAATACATAGCAAGTGCAAAAATGTGTTCTCAAAGGTAAATTTCATTTGTAAATAACGTTAAGTATTTCCAAATGAAATTTAACTTTGAGAATACTTTCTTGCACTGCTAGGTCTTATGTTATTGGCATTAGAACTGGACAGGAAAAGTGTGTCTCTGATAGGGGAGGTATTTTACTTTACTCACTTTTGGTTTCACTTTACTCACTTTTGCATCGTCATTATTTAGTGAAAAGCACATGACACCACGTTATAGTCCAACAGTTTATTTGGTAGTACAAGCTTTCAGAGCACAGCTCCTTCATGAAGTAGTTAATGGAGTAGAATCATAGGACACAGAATTTATAGCAAAAGATCATAGTGTCATACATTGATGCAATATATTGAACAAACCCATATTGCTGATAGGTCTTCCATCTTTCAGAATGGGATGCATTTGATTCATTAGTACGTAAATCCCAGAACTTCTTTCAAGTGTATGAGGGGAATTTGCATTTGAAAATTGTACCTGCAGATACATTCTATTTTGTTCAAAAAGCACCCAATCTGTAGGCAGTCAATATTTTTTATAATCCATGTGACATTTTATAAATTCCTACTTTGGAACCAGAATGCCCAGTCTGACTCAAGACTGGAATACATATACATTCTAACCTCACACCTTTAATGCATTGTCTGAGTTGAGATGTCACCTTTATCTTAATAAAACCTCAAGCTATCTCTGGAATGTGACTTGAAAGAAGTTCTTGGACTTACATATTAATGAATCAAAACCTGCAACCCATTCTAAAAGATGAAAGACTAAACAGCAATCTAGGTTTGTTCAATATATTGAATCAGTGCATGACACTATGATCTTTTGGTATAAACATTGTGTCCTATGATCCTGCTCCATTAGCTCCCTGACCAAGGAGCAGCATTCCGAAAGGTTATACTTGCATATAAACCTGTAAGCCTATAATCTGATGTCGTGTGATTTTTAATTTTGTCCACCCCAGTCCAACAGCGGCACCTCCATGTCATTATCTAGTGAGGCTAGCACGGTCAGAGAGGTGAATGCATTGCCAGATTATGATTTGCATGCATTAATGTATACAAGGGAGTCGAGACATCTCTTTATTCCAGATTAAATAACACAGAGCATTTTGCCTTCCTCCTTTGCTAAATGTTTATATTTGTATTGGTCTGCCTACCATTCTAGAAGACATGGTGGTATTGAATTGTATAGTTGTTTGTCCCTGCTCTGCAATGTAAAGGATATTGAGTAATCGATTCCGGCAATCAACTAACCACAGACATCTACTACAAGCCCACCAACTCCCACAGCTACTCAGACTACTCCTCTTCCTGCAGTCTACCTCCTGTAAAAAACACCATCCCTAATTCCCAATTCCTCCTCCGCCACCACATCTATTCCCAGGATGACCAATTTCACCTTAGGAAATCCCAGATGGCCTTCTTCTTCCAAGATCCCAATTTCCCCTCCCATGTGGTCAACGGTGGCCTCTAGCACATCTCCTCCACTTCCACATCTCTGCCCTTGAACCCCACCCCTCCAAACACAACAAGGACAGAACCCTCATCTTCCATCACACCAATCTCCAGAATCATTACATCATTCTCCGCTACCTCCGTCACCTACAAAAGGACCCACCACCAGAGATATATTTCCCTCCCCACCCCTATCAACATTCCAGACAGGCCATTCCCTCCACGACTCCTTCGTCAGATCCAAGACCCCACCAGCCCACACCCTACTCCTAGCACCTTCCCCTGTCATTGCAGGAAGTTTCCACACTTGCCCCCTCACTTCCGTCAAAGGCCCCAAAGGAACTTTCCACATACGACAGAAATTTACCTGTACCTCCATCAATGTCACCTAGTGTATCAGTTGTACCCAATGTGGGCTTCTCTATGTCGGGAAGACAGGACGCCAACTTGCAGACAATTTCAGAGAACATCTCTGGGACACCCGCACCAACCAACCCCACCGACCCATGGCTGAACACTTCAACTCTCCCTCCCACTCCATCAAGGACATGCAGTTCTTGGGTCTCCTCCATCACCACTTCCTAACCACCCGACACCTGGAGGAAGAACACCTCATATTTCACCTTGGGACCCTGCAACCACACGGGATCAATGTGGATTTCACCAGTTTCCTCATTTCCCCTCCCTCCACATTATCCCAGTCCCAAGCCTCCAACCTGGCACCACACTCCCAACCTGTCCATCACCTTTCCCATCTATCCACTCCACCCTCCTCTCCGACCTATTACCTTCTCCCCTATCTTCATCTACCGATCGCATTCTTACCCCGAATCCTATCCTCTCTCCCATTTATCTCTCAGCCTCCCGCCGTCCACAAGCCTCATTCCTGATGAAGAGCTAATGCCTGAAACATCGAATCTCCTGCTCCCCGGATACTGCCTGACCTGTTGTGCTTTTCCAGCACCACACTCTCGACTCTGATCCCCAGCATTTGCAGTCCTCACTTTCTCCTAGTGTAAAGGATATTGTCCAATGTCACTATCAGCGAAGATGTTTGAAATGTTGTAGATGAATTCAAAATCCTACAATGACTCTATCACCAACTCACTGAGATCAACTCCCATGTGAGCAATACATTGACATTCTTGTGAACTGATTATCTTGAAGGGAAATGTAATTACATGAAGTTCTATACTAATGAGCATTCATGATTGGCAAATGTATTCTAAGTGGGAATGTGCCTCAGGATAGGATGAGGCCTAGCCTGCTACAAACAAACTGTTTGTCCAATGTAGTGTTTGTTACAGATCTTGCACAGTATTTTGTAAATGACATTAGTTTTGCTTTTTGTCTGGACAAACAGGCAGCAAACTAGCCACCAAGATACATGAACATCAACTAGCTACAAAACGACATGACCCTCTCTCACTAGTATCCTTACATACAGATAAGGAAGGACACTACTTTGACTGGGACAACATGTCCATCTAGGACAAGCCAAACAGAGATATTCACAAGAATTCCTAGAAGCATGACATTTCAACCAGAACTCTATCAACAAACACATCGAGTTTGACGCCATCTACCACCTCCCAGAAAAATAATAGGAAATGACACCAGCACAGGAAATGACACCAGCACAGGAAATGGCATCACCAACCCAAAGAAACCCAAACATATAAATAGAAAGCAGGAATCATCAGCAGTTCTTCACCCGGAGGCCTACTAAAGATGTTACCTAGCAGGGTGACTAGAAATAAACCTTCCAGCTCAGCGAGCAAACCTATATCCACAAACAAACTGTTTTTTTTAATTCTCTGCATCTGATCCTGCTATCGGGGAACTGGAGCCTCAGCTCCTGTGTAAACCTGTCACCCACTCAACATTCCCTCTCTTGCAGACTCCATAGACATCCTAAACCCATTGCTTTTTTTTAAACAGCATGGAAAGTTGGCTTTAAAACAGATGGGACTAGCTAGCTCTACAAATCAAGTGCCCATTTCAGCACTTCATGTGAGACAAGAGGAAGATTTTTCAACCCTCAAGGTGATCTTCAGAGTGTACAGTTCCAATCTGCAACCTTCCATTCAGTAAGAGCTTTCTTTCCTCTGCCTTGCTGTTTGAGCCTCACCCACACCTTCCCCACCTCCTAGTAAATAACGTGTTTTTTATGTTTCTCCACAGGGGAGAGCTTCAATTGGAGCTTCAATAAGACAAAAACCACAATTCCAGGATGTATTTACTACATTTGACAACTGAAATTTTTGGGTGTTTTTACTGCGTGCTTGTTTCCAGTGGTACACTTCCTGGATGCAAACCCGTAATATGAAACAATTTTAAGTGCATGTTATTTTTGTCATTGTTGGTAAGCTAGCTTTGATGCCAGTCTACCAATTACATAGAATTACATAGAATTTACAGCACAGGAACAGGACATTCAGCCCAACCAGTCTATTCTGGTCTTCATGATCCACATGAATCTCTTTCCATGCAAGTTACATCATCCACAGGATCAACATCTTCTATTCACTTGTTTTTTTTATGCACTATGTTAGTGTTAGTCTTATTCAGCTCAATCACTCTGTATAGGAGCAACTTCCATCCTATCACCACGCTGAGTAAAGAAATTCCTTCTTATTTATGATTACATTGTATTTTCAGCCTCTAACCTTGGACTTCCCCATACATGGAAACATGAGGCTGGATTCCATCAAATCTTCAGAACCTCCGCATCAAGATCATCTCTAGGGCTCAACCACACAAAGATTAGAAATACATCAAAATATAGGATCTTGTTGGAAACTAGTGACATTTTAAAACTCAACCTTTTTTTTAAAGAGAGCAGATTTAGATGATTTGATCATCGCCCGAAACATCAAGGGACAAAGCAGACAGGACAATCAACCCATCCAACTTATGAACTTTTAAAAAGATCACACAAACGTTAAGAATGTGTGGCATGATGTTAGGATACTAGTGTAAGCATGCAGAAGTGATTTGTTTCATCTGAAGTAACTAAAATGAGGGAATACACGGTGCAAGTACACTGAAGAATGGGTCTCAGATATATACACCTCCTTGACAAAATGGCTATTGTGGACTGAAGAGCAAGATTTTTTTTTAATGATCAAAGTGGTATTAGTGAGGAGAGTTCAAAATGAAATTAAAATGAATTTTGGTAAAGGACAATTGAAGACTAAGGTTTGAGAAATGGGGTGGAAATACTTTATAATAAACATCCATAAGGTAAGTACAGATGAAGGGGGAGTTGGAGAAACTTCTAAGTCCAAACATAATTTGTTGTTCTATTGAATGTACCCTAACCGTCTGTGGACCAGCAATAGTCCTCAAAGGTTGGCACTGTAGTTTTAATGCAGAACCAAAAGAAGAGAGGGATAAATCCAAGAACTTCATGTAAAGAGAAAGGAAATCAGGAAACGGGATAAAGCCAAAACAAACAGGCTTGAACAATTGGATAAAGGGTCAGTAAATGGTCTAGTCATCACCCACACCCATAAAGATATCAGATATGGAATAGGACACAGTCATATTGAATTTTGCTTAGAAAGAGCAGCTATTTACTTAAGAATGTTTGAAAATGGAGTGGGGGGAGAATAATGGACAATTTTTATATCTCCAGATGTGCACCTGCTGCAGCATGAAGAAGCCAAAACAACAAAATATGGTTATGATATTATATCATTGACTAGCTTACATTCTGTTTCCAATCAAAAAAAAACTATAATGAGAAGTCACCTTTTGGTTACCGTGTTAATTTATAACATAACAGAGAATAAATAACTCAATATAGAATAAGGCCTTTAAGGTCATGTCTCAATTTGGCCACCCAATCTCCCCATTATCCTGATACTTCAAATCAAAACAAGATAGGACCTGTACCTCGGTAGAACCTCTAGTTAAAATGGTCCAGTGGAACAAAAGTATGGAACAAAAATTCAAAAATTAGGATAGCACACTTCGTATGACCTAGGATCTAATATCTGTCAAACCCCTTGGTAAGGATGTTGGATTTATGTTTGATAGCTGCCCAAAGTTTGACATCAACAGTTTTAATAATTTCAGAATGTTATCTGTGATGCATGATCAACAAATTAGAAAACTAAACTTGTACTTAGTTGTAGATAGTTTAGAATCAGTTGTGAGATGTGAAGAAAGATATTTCCACCTGAAATGAGGGGCTGTTGGAAATTAAGGTCCATTTAAAACTGAATTTTCCTAATATTTAGTATGTACGATGAGATTTCATTTAACTGCTGTTACTGCAGTAATCAGCTTGCTGCATTTCAATCATATTAAAACAAAGGAAAAGGTCACAACAATCACTGAGGCCAGGATGGCCACTGAACTAGCATCAACAATTCACCTGGCTCCATATGTAATTATCATCAATGCATTGCTTGAGAAAATAAGTTTCTGTTCTTTGAAAGAATGACAAACTAACCCTTAGATAAAGCTGCGTAACATGGCAACATTTATTCCAGCATCATGAGTAGCTTCCACCTGTTTGGCACAGCATATTGAACCAGTCCCTAGAAGCAGGATATATCAACAAGTACCCAGGGGTAGGGGATGGTCCTCATTAAGCAGTCTTTGTGGGTGGCTGTCTTCAGCAGGGAGCTAACTTCTCTGGAAGAAAGATGGACAAGAAGAGGAGGTGGAAAACCTAGGGAAGAGATCCCTAACATTTCAGTCAGACAGCACGATACTGCTTTCACAACTTTAATGAAACTGACACATTTTGCACAAACAATCTGGTTGTTCTCTAGTATTAGTGAACCATCCTCAGTTATCACAACCATATACTTAACACCTGATCTAATTAACTAACACTTAATATCTCATTTGGTATTTCTTAATAAACTCAAAAAATTATCTGAAAATTCCTTGCAAACGGTTGACTGCCTATACTTAGGTAACTGTGATCACAACCTCCCAGAATCTAACAATTTTCTGGCAGTCAGCCAATTAAGAGACTGTGTGTGAACTGGATCAGGTGGTATGAAGAATGTGAATATCTACAGCCATGAATCACTGTAATAGACGTGGGTCACTAAAATGGGAGCTTCAAAATGGAGGAGTCCTTAGAAACTTTATTAGTGTGTTAAAATGTGGAGAGCACACATTCTTCAGGATCACCATACAGAAGAGAAACCTTATCATGGGAAGGGCCAAGGTTGCATCCATCAAACATTTATCTCCTAGTAAGAAGTTACAGAAGCGAGGTTACAATTTTTTATTGGCTATATTAAACACCAATGCTACTTTTAATAACATAGTAATATACATCCCTAGCTAACTTCTGCTCCTTTATCCTTTTTGCAAACTGTTTCTTTAAGGAGTAAGTGGCCTCCTTTCTACAACTTAACCAATCCGAAATTAGTTTTCTAATCACACACCCTTTTAGGAGTTTTATTAACTTTTCCTTATATTTATTTTTTTAGTCTTTATCGATATTAAGTCTGCAGCAGAGGTTGCGAGCAAATTTTTAAATTACACATTGGATTCGAGTACAAACCATTGACATAAATTCTGATCAAGTGGTTCCAGCTAATCCTTGTGATTCAATACTTCCCATTTTCTTCCAGTCTATCTCTTTTTGTAGCCATTTTCCTGCCCATTTTGCTACTTATACACTAACTCCATTTTCTCTGACTTTTATCATATAGTTATAAATCCATCTTTAAAAAAGCCTTTTTGAAAAACCATTGTTGTATAAGGCAGTCAGTTCCTGTAAGAGTTAACTGTCGTTATAAACTCCACTCATCAGGATCTAAATGATTGTTCCCAGAGAAACACTGATATGTTCATCAGGTGATGTATAATGCTTTAGTTATTATTGTAGTATTAAAAGCATGTAGCAAAAGAGCTATATTGTGAACATACTCTTACATTTAATGAAAGATACCCAGCATACCCCAGATCATATCTGGCCTTACAAAATGATGTGAAGCAGAGAGATCCCCTGTCTCTTATAAGACATTACACAGATGCCTAATTATTGAAGGTTATTAATTATATGAGATACTTTCTTTCTGCAATTGGACAACAAATGGCGATAATCCTAAGTGTGCAAAGAATTATGTTGATAACCAATTCAGGATTGTCAGTCAGTGTGGGGCACATCCATGTGCTGGAAACTACATATCTTAATTCACAGGGCCCTATTTTTCACAAACAAAAAGAGCATGTACATGCACTGTGTCTGTTTCACCTCATAGACTTACCCATGTTTAGATTATTTATCTCTTCTGCTAACCATAATCAATAAAATTACTATAGTTATAGTTAGATCTCGAAGTATTTTGCTATTACTGGCGTATTTCTCAAAGCAATGCCTTGACCAATCCGAGTCAATTTGTCTGGGTTTAAAATTTAAGCAAGGACTGGCAGTTAACTGTTAATTATCATTAACCGATATATTCTCCATGAGACGGCATTGACCAATCAGTGTCTGTTTGCCACCGAACAGTGTTCCCTTTTCGGAACATAAATGTTGGTTTTCCCTTGAAAGTGGTATTGTTTCGAATTGCCCTCATGAGTGCAAAATGAGTACTTGAATTCTGCACTACTAAATGACCATTTTGTAATATTACAGTAGCAAGACTTCAGAACGTCATGACTCATTTTATGACCTGTTTTAGGTTATTATTAAATCATTTAGTCTAACATAATAGATACTGGACTTCTGATGTTTGCTTTATAATAAAGGTGAAAAACAGTAAATGTAGAAATATCACATTGGGACTGACAGCTTTTTCAGTCTTGTTGAAGGATGTATTAAATTCCAGACAGCTGTGAAATCAGATTGATTGCACGAAATTAATCAAATAATATTTTCTGTTTTTGAAGTTGTATGAGTTTATGACAGCAAAGCTATTAAAATATCTGGGACTGTTTGATGAACAGGGTGCACACATTAAAGACTGGAGTTAGTTGATTTAGTTATTGACCATTTCAAAATGGTCTGTCTGGAAATAAGTAAGGAAATACTGTCCTTTGGCTTCAAGCCAAAGTCAGCTCTGTTTTCAAGGAATCTGTCACTATTCCCCATTAGGCAAGTAAAGGGCCATTTTATTAAGTTTGGCCTCATAAATAATGAATGCATAATGCACTTTTCGTAGGAGCCTTCTTGCTAATTAGCCAAATACAGTTGTCCATTTTTCAGTCATCAAATAACTTCTTACGTGACAAAGAGAAAAACAGGAACTGATCGTGGGCTGACATATGTTTGACATAGTGACTGAATTAGTACAAATATAATATTAAAATGGAAGTTTATTCAAGTACTTTATTAACGTTTATTATAATATTGTAAAGTTGGGTTTGTTGTGCACTAGAATAGAGACATAAATGTATTAGAAAAGCAGTCTGAGGCCTCGAGTCTGCTTTGCCATTCATTAAGGGTGTGATTGCATTTCTACAAGAAATCCACTTTCCATTCTATCCCCTTATTTCATGATTCCTTCACTGCTCAAAATTTATTGGTTGCTTCTTGAATATATTGATTAGTGAAACATTGACAGACACTCGATTAGAAGATTTTGAAAATTCAGTCTCTGAATGGTTAATCTACTATTCCGATGTAATGACCTTTTGTCCTATCACAGTGACCCCTTTTTCTATGCTATATGGCCAGTGGAAATAGCCTCTCAGCATCAATCCTCCTCAATCTATTAAGAATTTTAGAGGTGTTTTCTGCCATTCTTCCAAATTCTAGAAAATCTAGGCCCATTTTACTCAATTGGTTGCTTCATTTCGCAACAGATTTGATAATCATCCATACAGTGTTTGACCTTGTTAGTTTCACATTTTAAAGTTCTGGAGGTTGAAATCCTACTGGTACTTTCAGCACAAAATAACTAGTTTGTTAATCAAGCGCAAAGTACAAGGACATTTAAAAATAAGTCACATCAAATATAATCTGATCTTGCATGATGATTTAAAGACCATTTTGCATGAAGCTGACACTGCCTACGAACTGTCCATGTTCTTATCAAAGTAATGACAGCATGTCTCCATCTATTACACTCATTTAAGGAGGCTTGTAGACTGAGTTGTTGGAAATGCAGGTACTAGTAGGTTAGTCTTAAATGGTTTTACACCCAAGAGAGATTGTGTGTCCCAAAACTACAAGCAGAGAAGAGTTCAGTTACAGGATGGCCTAATGTCAGAAAAATGCTCTTTTCCATTTCAACAAGGTAGGTTTTCATGTCTTGACACAATAGTATAACTTCATGTGATAAATGTAGAAGTGAAGGGGCTTCAGAATTTTACTCCTTACAATCTTGTCTACACTTACGCATCAACAAGCTTTGGTCTTCTAATTTTTTGTTGTCAATGGGTACAGAGGCTTTCCAATTAATAGCAAAATACTTCGAGATCTAACTATAACTATAGTAATTTTATTGATTATGGTTAGCAGAAGAGATAAATAATCTAAACATGGGTAAGTCTATTTATCATTTATACTGTTATCATTAATGTTTAACAAGAATAATTGTGTTTTATTTGTCTGATGCTGAGGTGACAGATTTGCCACAGTAACAGTATATAGTGAAGCACCTCACACTGTCAACATTGAATTGACACTTCTACAGTTTCACATTAAACACTGATACTTAAATGGGTGGTTACTGAGACCCTGATTATTAATGTAATGCAATTGGTATTATTTATCATTTCAAAAAAAGAGGAATCTGATAGTTGATATGGCACACCCTTAAAAAAATTGCTTATAAATGTTGGAAAAAATGCACGATTTTTGTACTTTGCATTTGTCTTGATCAGTACACATGAGATAAGCACCCATTTGTCACAGGCAAACAGGCAACGGTTCCTATCACTGTTACAGATTTCAAAAATGCCTAACATTTATGCTGAGATCTTAAAGGTAAATATGAATTTTGGTGACTTGCCTTTGATATTTTAATTCTATACTTGTATTCCAATTTTATTTCTTGCCCATCCAACATGGTTTACTGTCATGTGGATTTCCAGTGATTACAAAGTTACAGTCCCAGAGGTCTCAGGTCAGTAGCCAGATACTCACTTACTGGTAGGAATTTAATGCCTTCAAGTGGGTGATTTGATGCTCCAAGGGTATTTCAATGGGCAGGAGGGTGTTAAGTGGCAAATCTGCTCCCCTTCCACATCTGCCCTGATTGCACAGGGCAGGAAGACTTATCAACAGCATCCCACACCACTGCCAATGAAGGCTCTGAATTGGGCAATTAATGCCCAATTAAGCACTTTATGGCATTTTCACTTATATTCACCAAATGTGTGCAGGGATCTTGCCATATGGGGATGCCTAAAAAGCAAACCTTATTGTGTTTGTTTTGGGGCTTTCAGAGGTGCACCCCATCTGTATCAGACACAGCATGGATTGGAAAATCTAGCGTCAGGTGTGAGTGTGTGTGTGTGTGTGTGTGTGTGTGTGTGTGTGTGTGTGTGTTGGGTGTGGTGAGAGTGGGTGATGTCCAGGGCAGTCAAGAGTCACTTTTGTACTCTTGCTGTTGATTATTCACTTCAGATAAAATAAGGACTGCAGATGCTGGAGAGTTGGAACTGATAAAGCGAGGCACTGGAAAAAACTGTGAAACCTTCCTCTTGCCATCACTCACCTGTGGCCAGAAACCTTTGGGTGGATTGATTACCACCACTACCAGCAGCCACTGTTGATTTGGTTTTGGGGTCAAGAAAATACACAGCTACTAGCCTTTGATCCTATGGAAGGACAGACACCACATAATTACGTGCCTAATAGGCACTTGTGGGCCTCCATGACAGGAGGTGATGTGGAACTTTCACCAGTTTTTCAGTTAGCAGCTGGTGCTTCACCTCCTATTTTAAGTTCCACCCACTGTTTCAACAAAATGAAGGAAAGAAAATTACAATAGATATTCTATTTCTGTCAAGCAGAGTTTTGTTTTGCAAGATCAAACCTCACCCTTACAATCCTTAAATGGAGAATGGCTACTTAGTCACATTTAGTTTACCCACACCCAGTTGTTAAAGTGTCCACGAACAAACCTATGTTTGCATATGCAGACATATATTCGTATAATAAACTCTAATGCCCAACTAGGTTCTTACTTTTTTTTAAAAATGGTGTGTGTATAAATATAAACTGATACTCTACATTAGATGTGCCCTTCCATTTCATGCTTGAAACTGAAAGAGAACTTAATATTAAGTGAATAAATGAAAGCCCATATCAGATATTTGAAAATAAATTAATATGAGTCTTGACGTTATGATCTGCTGCCTCGTTTTTTTCACCTGGTATTCCACAGACACACACATCCAATGCCAAAACTCTTATTTATTTGTTTTTACTGTGCTAGGCTTTTAAAAACCTGAGTATGCACCCCACATAAGCAGACAATTCCAGATAAAATCTTGTATCACAACTCAGGGACTTGACTCTGTATTGTGGACAATATGTATCCTTAAAATCAAAAACAGACAAAAAACATTAACTGGTCATTTACCTCATTGTTATTGCTGTGCACAAAATGGTTGTTGTATTTGCATACAAAACTGGGCTAGATTTTGTCTGCAATGCAGTTCACTCTAGGAAGTGAAAGCAGGAGCCAACCACAGGCCATCAGGAAACAGATGAGGGAGTGCCATTTTGCCAACTCCAGTCAATTAATGGATTGTCAATAGAACCACAATTGAATTGAGGACTGCACTATATGATAACTGCGTTTCGAAACTCCCCAGCTATTAAAGCTGGTGGTGACCTATGGTGAAGCTTCGAGATGAAAAAAAACATGTCTCTGGGGTGAAGTATTCAAAATTCCCATTAAGTTAATTTTAAATTTCCATAGCGTTTTCCTTAAGGAACCTGTTGGAAGACTGCAGAATTTTACATGGAAGTCTCTCCATACAATCAATTGCCCCCCCAAATGATGGAAAAGTTTTAGGGAAATGCAGGAGGTGGTATCTGATGGCCAAACAATTTTATCAATAGACTGCCACAGAGTCTCCCAGTGGTTGGGAATACTTGAAAACTATTTGGTTTTAATGGACTTTGAAGGGATGAAAGATATGAAGATTGAAAGTTAGTCAGCAAATACAAAATTACTCTTATTTTCTTTAATTTTTGAATTAGAATGTGAAAATGAATGATATTGTTTAATCAGTAACTTAAGTTTAAGAATACATCTTACATAAGGACAATGAAAAAGGACAAAAGATCATTTATCCCTTTTAGTATGTCCCTCTAGTTCCTTAACACCTAACTCTCATAGCCTATCATCCACTTTCATCTCATACCTTCCTAATGGAATTGTCATTATTGACTTTTTTAGATTATTCCAGTTAGTTGCTAAGGAGCAAAGTAAAATCTAATACTTATTTAAATTAATGCTTCGTGCTACCATCCCGATCTGCCCTGGAGTAATTTGCTGTATTTGAATAATCTACTCAGTTAAAATTTTATAAACTTCAATGAAACCTTTCTGAACTGCATGATGTGAGCTTAGCTATTTTTTCATGAAGCTTCTTTTCTTAACATGTGAGATAGTATTTGTTTCTCTTTGCACCTTTTCCAATATATGTATTTCCTTTCTCTGATATGACCATAACTGAACATTGTCATAGCTGGGTCTAATTTGATTTGTGCATTATAATAACCTCACTAGAACTGTATTCTGCTGTTCAAGCTGAGTAATATCATAATTTATTAGCCTTATTAGTGATGGCATCATCATGTCTAGACAAAGAAAGAACATAAGTCTACTCTGAGGTTCCTGCCACCATGACCCTTCACTAATTCAATTCTGTTGATTGAATGCTTGTTCATTTTTCACAAGTTTGAATATTGTGCATTTGCTTGTGTTAAATTTAATTTGCCATTCTTATCTAATTTTTTAAATGCTGTAAATTAGCTTTGTAACATTAATAGCATTATCTTACTTTCCTTCTACTCCCGTTTCACTATTCCCTGCAAACCTTGTATAATTAACATTATATTTAAGATTTTTATCTATCTTCCCTGTTGTCCTTGAGCATTTTCCAGAACAATTCCCTGTGCAAGTTCATAAGAAAATATACACCAAGGACTGCTTTCAAACAAGTGTAAGAGATGTCATAATAATTTGCAAATACAGGATTAAAATGCTAAGGCTTATTCTCACCCATACTCCTATCAAGAAAATTACACTTAGAAGGAATGTGGGTCATAGCTCAGATTACAGGATGAAAGCCTGAAAATCTGACTCACATTTCCCGTGAATGAAAGCATGTGCTGAAAGGGTACAATCACAGAATTACTTCTTCTTTCCATTAATAATCTCAAGCCCTTGTGATCTCCATTTCAATCACACATAATTAGCATTCAGGTTTGCTTCAGGATAGACATGTTTCCTCCAGTTTTCAAATAGATTCCAACAAGTGCTCAAATCTTACTGATTTGCAGATGCTGTATCTCCTCAGGACTGGAGAAGAACTTGGAGTGAGGGAGATAGGATCCAGATGTTTCAGTCCACATCAGTACCAATGATGAATGTATTACTAAAAAAAAATGTTCTGCTGAGGGAATAAGAGCAGCTAGGAGCAAAAATAAAAAAATAGAACCATAAAGCTTATCTAGATTACTATCAGAACAACTGACAAATTGGAAAAGGGTAAATAAAATTAGACAGTGGAATATGTGGAGAAATTATTGGAATCCATTGTCAAGGAAGTAGTAACAGAATATTTGAAAGTCAAAGTGCAATCTAACAGAGTCAGCATAGTTTTAAGAAAATTAGATCATTGCTAATTTGCTAGAGTTCTTTGAGGAAGTAACAAACAAAGTGGATAATGAGTATCTTGTAAATGTAGCACATCTGTACTTCCAGAAAGCTTTTGAGAAGGGGTTACACAAAAGGTAGGAGCACATAGGGTTTGGGACCATTTATTAACTCGAATAGAGGATTGGTTAAACAAAGGAAAGCAGAGAATTCAATAGTGTTGGATTGGGGTGGACAAGGCCAGAAGTCAGACAACACCAGTTAAAATCTAACTAATTTATTTGAAATCACAAGCTTTCACCTGACAAAGGGGCAGCACTCAGAAGGTTTGCAGTTTCTTAAACTTGTCAGACTACAACTGGGTGTCGTGTGACTTCTGACCTTGACTCAAGGAGTACAAGTTCAGCATTGGAAAAAGGGAGAGATTTACTTTTGGGATGAACATAGAACATAGAAAAGTACAGCACAGAACAGGCCCTTAGCCCCATGATATTGTGCTGAGACTTAATCCTAATGTAAAATATAGTAACTTAACCTACGCACCCCTCAACTCACTGCTATACATGTGCATGTCCAGCAGTCACTGAAATGTCCCCAATGACTTGGTTTCCACTACCTCAGCTGGCAACGCATTCCATGCATTCACAACTCTCTGCGTAAAGAACTTTGACATGATGATGATTTTGACATGAATCATGCTAACAGCAACGGTCTAACCAATTGCATTTTTAATGATATATACATGGCTTTAGGCTGTGCGTGTATGTGTGTGTGCGCGTGTGTGTATGAGAGAGAGTGAGAGTAAGAGAGAGAGAAAGATATTGGGTTCATATGAGGGACCATTAAAGTATGATGCCAATAGGTGTAATGATATCTACAGTGTGACAAGAAGGAACAATATAAAGACATACAATGCAGAATTAAGAAACTATCTTGATTCAGAAGATCAAGATGCAGAATGATTTTGGGTGGGGCTTAGAAAAAGTGAATAACAAAAATCGCTGGTAGGCATAGTTCATAGGATCTGCAATAAAAACGGGTGATTTTAATCTTCATATGGATTGGGCAAATCAAAGTGAGTTAACAAAGAACATTCAGGGTAGTTTCCTAGAAAGATGCACTCTTGAACCAAACAAAGAACAGGCTATTTGACATCCCATAATGCTTAATAGGACAGGATTAATTCATGATCTCATAGCAAAAAATCTTTTTGATAAGAGTGATCATAATGGGATAGAATTCCAAATTCAATCAGTGGGTGAGAAACATGGGTCTAAAGCTAGAATCTTAGACATAAACAAAGGTAATTACAAAAATATAAAGAGAGAGCTAGCTAAAGTGAAATGGAAAAATAGTTTATAGCTAAGATGGTGCAGAAGCAGTGACAGATATTTAAGGAGATACTTAAAGATTTTGAAATTAAGAAAGAAAGATTCTATGAAAGGATGGCTAACTAGGGAAGCTAAGAATTTCAAATTGAAAGAAAAGATGTTCAATGCTTCAAAGATTAGTGGGAGGGAAATAGTTAGGGAACATTTTAAAATTAGCAAAGGACAACTAAAAACAATAAAGAGAAAAAAAATCCAACAAGAAATATAAACACAGGCAGTAAAAGCTTAGAAGGCCATTTGAACAAATACAAGACACAAAAGCAACCCAAGAACAGTTTCCAACCATGACGTGATGTAATCACACTAACAGTCAGCCTCAGTTCCTCACCCCACAAATACAGGTTTTATTTATTGGTGCTTTATAAACAGATGCAAGGGAAGAAGGAGATAATACAAACTGTGCATGAATGACAAAAATTAATAAGAAGGCAAATGGAATGCTGGTGTTTCTTGCAAGGGAGATGGAGTATAAAAGTAAGGAAGTCTTCTTCGAGCTGCAGGACATTTGTGATATCACAGCTAGAGTACTGTGTAAACACTGGTCTAAGAAATATAATTGGAAGAAGTTCAGAGGAAGCTCACTATACTGATTCCTGGGATGCAAGAGTTGACTTATGAAGAAACCTTGATGAGATTTCACATAAACATAATGGATTTTAGAAGAATGAAAGGCAATCTGATTAAAATATTTAAAATTCTCCTGGAGGGGAGCACTTGAAAAGGTAGGTGAGGGTGTTTCTCCTTATGGGGGAGTCTAGAACTTAGGGGCACAGTTTAATAATAATTTAAGATGGAGATTAGGAGAAATTACTTTTCTGAGAGTCATTAGTCTTGGAATTGTCTATTACAATGAGTAGTGCTCTCTTCACATCCAACCACAATGCTTTCACTTGGTGCAAATCACTCCAGATAAAGCACACTTAACTGTGGTTCAGAATGTTCTGCAGCAATAACATTTTGGGATAATAGCTAATGGTATTTATAGGTGAATAAAATTAGCCAAGAACCTGATCATTTGAAAATTAGTCAAGATTCAGTGCTCTGTAATTCCACCAACATTCTTTTTGTAATGTTTGTTGTTTACTGAATCAAGTTCATCATACAGTGTGGAGAAAATATAGTAACTCTCCCACCACCCACTATGCCCACACAACATGGATTGCCTGAGCTTCATTATTCCCTGGAAGGTTAGTGGAACTTATCCAGCCCACATCTGGAAAGATCTTTTCTACCGCCTCCTCAAGACCACAATGTGAAAAATAGATTAATTCTTCAAATTAACAAACATTGCAATTCAGATGTTCTTAAAATAAACCAAGTATGAAATAAAACAGAAAAATTAAAATATTTTAGTTAAACTACACATTGTGTAATTAACTAAAATTTTTTGCATCTGTTTTGATGCATTCCACTGAGTATGCAATTTATTAACAATTTTGGTTTCTGTTAATCTGACAGTCAATACAGCATAAACAAAAATCTCTGCGTGAATGTAATACATACTTAACATCTTAAAAACTTGCACTGTCGAGTCTGCATATATTCATATATGGAGAAAATATGAAAACGTAAAGGTACTCTGAAAATTGTATAATGTCCAGCAAATACTGGCTGATTACACCATTTATAAAATATTAGTTATAAGCAAGTTTCATACTGATGTGTTGGATTTTTTTTAAATCTAAGATAGTTTCAAATTTAACTGTTGTTTTCCACTACAGTAGTTTTTATTTTTATGAAGTACTTTTCTAAAACTTAGATTTACATGGCATCCAAAGGCTGTCCAAAAGCCCTCCACAATGAATAATTTTAAAACTTCCGTAATGTAGGAAATGTACTGCACACAGCAAACTCCCACAAACAGCAATGTGGTAATGACCAGATACTCTATTTTTGTGATGTTGATTCAAGGATAAATAAGGCCCCAAAATGCATAACTCCCCAAAAGGGTGTCACAAGATATTTTATGATTGTTCAAGAGAAAGCAGATGGTGTCTCAGTTTATCAGTCTTATTTTTGTGTTTAAGTTCTGGGACCTGAAGCCAGTACTTTCTGACTTGCGCAAGTGTGCTACCAACTGAGCCTGATCTGACTCTTAACATAGTCCACAACCTAAGGCAATGTATGAAGCTATATCGAAAAAACTGCCAAAAATATTAGAAGGGGTGGGCAAAAGCTTGGACAAAACTGTTTTAAAGAGTACCTTAAAAAATAAGAGGACAGGAAGAAATGGAAAAGTTTAAGGTGGGAAGTTCAGATTCTGGCAACAAGGCATTACCAGAAATGGAGACATTTCCTGAAATGACTGCATTAAAAATAAATGTATAAGAGTCAAAATTATGATATTGGTGGAGAAATTGAAGAAGCGAACGCCACGAACAAATTAAATTTTGAACTGAGCCAGTGCAGATTAGTGAGGATCAGGATAATCAGCAGCTAAGACAATATGAGATGAGAGGGATCACAATTGTGAGGGAGCAGCTCAGACGGAAGGCCACAAATTGTGGATCAGTCTGCAGGCCTACACTGCTAACCTGGGAGTAAGAGAGGCATATCATCTGCTGCTTCCAGTTGGCCCACACTGAATTTAAAAGGAATGTGAGAAACAATTGTTCGGTCATTGGTTGGTAGGAAACTGCTGGAAGGCACCGTCTTTAAACTGCACATTAGAGAAGTATATTTTTTTAAAAAGGTGCTATACTTTGATTTCACTGAGAGACACCAGAAATAAGACAAAGTCAGAGCCAATATTAGCTACCGTAAGTAATTCAAAGTTGAGTAAAGTTAATAGAAGGGAAGTAAGTTTAAGACATGGCAGCTCATCTTGGTCGAGTAAGATGCATGGTCTGTAATATATGGGAAGTCATGGACCCTACTGGTGTCTGAGATAAGTACATATGCAGTAAGAGCTGCCAACTGTAGAAACTTAAGCTCTGGGTTTCAGCATTTGAATGATGGCTTGGGTCATAGTGGCAATATCTGCAAGGCTGAGAGTTACATGGATAGCGCATATGGACAGATGTCACACTGCAGTTTAAGGGCCTGGAGGCAGAAAAGGAATGGGTGACCATGAGGCCATCTAAGAGAAACAGGTATGTCCACTGTAGTCCTGCTTACAAATTGGCTTTTCATTTGGAAGATAGTGAGAGTTCTGGTTCTTTAAGGAAATGTTGTCTGAGTCAAGTTTGTGATACCACAAACGGTTCAGATATACAGGAGGTGAGGAAGAAGAAAGGAGGAGGAATCGTGATAATGGATTCATCAGTTAGAGCAACAGACAGGCATTATTGGTCGTGGGATCACTCAGCTCTGTCTGAGGATATATCTGAGGGATGTGATTGTGGTGTCTGGGATATTGTAAGGTATGATTCTGAGAGTATGACAATGTCAGGCTGTTGCTTGATTCACCGGTGAGGCAGCTATTCCAACTTTGGGACTAGCCCTCATATATTAGCAAGAAGGAATCTGCGAAGTTGACAGGGCTGTTTCAGCTGTAGTTTTTTTTCCAGTGTCTAAGTCCAAGTGACCTGTCAGGTTTCAGTCCATCATTTTTGTGCCAGGTCCCTGCAACAGTAACTTAACTATTCTTACTTGCTTCTGTTGCCCCACAAATACTTTCTCTTAGAGAAATTAGTCAATTCACTTTTGAAAATGCAAGAAAATACAAGTCGACAGGATTTATGATTAGATATCCTACAGTGGAAACAGGCCCTTCGGCTCAGCAAGTCCACACTGACCCTCTGTTCAAGTTTCACAATGTCCTTTTGATAGGAGGGGGACCAGAATTGCGCATAATATTCTAAAAGCGGCCTAACGGAAGTCCTATACAGCTGCAACATGACCTCCCAATTCCAATCTCTGACCAATAAAGGCAAGCATACCAAACTTGAACAGGTTCAGAAAAGATTTACAAAGATGTTGCCAGGGTTGAAGGGTTTGAGCTATAGGGAGAGGCTGAATAGGCTGAGACTGTTTTCTCTGGAGTGTCAGAGACTGAGGTGTGACCTTATACAGGTTTGTAAATTATGGTTGGGATAAATAGACAAGGTCTTTTCCCTGGGGTGAGGGAGTCCAGAACTAGAGGGCATAGGTGTAGGGCAAGAGGGGAAAAACCTAAGAGGCAACCTTTTCATGCAGAGGGTAGTGCATGAATGGAATGAGCTGTCAGAGGAAATGGTGGAGGCTGGTACAATTACAACATTTAAAAGGCATCTGGATGGGTATATGAACAGGAAGGGTTTCGTGGGATAGGGGCGAAGTGCTGACAAATGGGACTATATTAGTTTAGGAAATCTGCTCGGCATGGACGAGTTGGACCAAAGGCTCTGTTTCTGTGCTGTACGTTTCCACAAATCTTTAATGAAAAAAGGTGAGGATGGACATGGGAGGAGGCTCTAGTGGCAGGGTATTGGGGTTTGAAGGACAGACGCAGTGAAATTTAATTTGGTACAGATTTCAAGTAAGAGACAATATAATGCGGCTTATGTTCTGAATAACACTTTAGAACATCCAAAATCTTTGTAGTGGTTCTGTTCGCCGAGCTGGAAGTTTTAGTTGCAAACGTTTCGTCCCCTGGCTAGGAGACATCATCAGTGCTGTGGAGCCTCCTGCGAAGCGCTTCTTTGATGTTTCTTCCAGCATTTATAGTGGTCTGTCCTTGCCGCTTCCGGGTGTCAGTTTCAGCTGTCCGTTGTAGTGGTTGGTATATTGGGTCCAGGTCGATGTGTTTGTTGATGGAGTTTGTGGATGAATGCCATGCCTCTAGGAATTCCCTGGCTGTTCTCTGTCTG
The DNA here is from genome assembly GCF_020745735.1 of Hemiscyllium ocellatum. Classification (NCBI taxonomy): domain Eukaryota; kingdom Metazoa; phylum Chordata; class Chondrichthyes; order Orectolobiformes; family Hemiscylliidae; genus Hemiscyllium; species Hemiscyllium ocellatum. The sequence goes on along the minus strand of NC_083409.1, from coordinate 65,672,452 downwards.
GCTTGCCCTATGATTAGTAGTGTTTTCCCAGTCGAATTCATGTTGCTTGTTGTCTGAGTGTGTGGCTACTAGGGATACCTGGTCGTGTCGTTTCATGGCTAGTTGGTGTTCATGTATGCGGATTGTTAGCTGTCTTCCTGTTTGTCCTATATAGTGTTTTGTGCAGTCCTTGCATGGTATTTTATAAACTACATTAGTTTTGCTCATGTTGGGTACTGGCTCCTTTGTTCTAGTAAGTTGTTGTCTGAGCGTGGCTGTTGTTTGTGTGCCGTTATGAGTCCTAAGGGTCGCAGTAGTCTGGCTGTCAGTTCTGAAACGCTCCTGATGTATGGTAGTGTGGCTAGTCCTTTTGGTTGTGGCATGTCCTCGTTCCGTGGTCTATCTCTTAGGCATCTGTTGATAAAGTTGCGGGGGTATCCATTTTTGGCGAATACCTTGTATAGGTGTTCCTCTTCCTCTTTTCGCAGTTCTGGTGTACTGCAGTGTGTTGTAGCTCTTTTGAATAGTGTCCTGATGCAGCTTCGTTTGTGTGTGTTGGGGTGGTTACTTTCATAGTTTAGGACTTGGTCTGTGTGTGTTGTTTTCCTGTGTACCCTTGTGGTGAATTCTCCGTTCGGTGTTCTCTGTACTATCACATCTAGGAATGGGAGTTGGCTATCCTTTTCTACTTCTCTCGTGAATCGGATTCCTGTGAGTGTGGCGTTGATGATCCGGTGTGTTTTTTCTATTTCCGTGTTTTTGATGATAACGAACGTGTCATCGACATATCTGACCCAGAGTTTGGGTTGAATTTGAGGTAGGGCTGTTTGTTCTAACCTTTGCATAACTGCCTCTGCTATGAGTCCCGAGATTGGTGATCCCATGGGTGTTCCGTTGATTTGTTCGTATATCTGATTGTTGAATGTAAAGTGTGTAGTGAGGCACAAGTCCAGTAGTTTAAGTATGCCGTCTTTGTTGATAGGTTCCGCCTCCTGTTTTTTGTTCTGTATGTCCAGTAGGTTGGCTATTGTTTCTCTGGCTAGGGTTTTGTCAATCGAAGTGAACAGTGCTGTCACGTCGAATGAGATCATGGTTTCTTCTTTGTCTATGTGTGTATTCTTGATGGCGTCCAAGAATTCCTGTGTTGATTGTATGGAGTGTTTGGATCCGCTGACCAGGTGTTTCAGTTTCTGTTGTAGTTCTTTGGCCAGTTTGTATGCTGGTGTCCCTGGTAGTGATACTATGGGTCTGAGTGGGATGTCTGGTTTGTGTACTTTGCGTAGTCCACTATAAATACCGGAAGAAACATCAAAGAAGCGCTTCGCAGGAGGCTCCACAGCACTGATGATGTCTCCTAGCCAGGGGACGAAACGTTTGCAACTAAAACTTCCAGCTCGGCAAACAGAACCACTACAACAAGCACCCGAGCTACAAATCTTCGCACAAACTTTGAATCCAAAATCTTTATTAAATACTGCAAATCAAACATATTTCATGGCCTAAAATATTGCCAACATTCATGAATTATACCATTATTGCGAGTATTTTTAATTTGAAAGTTATATTATATACAATAGTGTTTATGATGTTCCATTGCTATCATTTACCAGTTTCATTTTGTACCTATGTGAGGAGATAGGGTGATTAATACGGTATACCTTCAGACAAACATTTGAGTTCTACAAATCAACATTCCTTTTTGCAACTAGCAGGCTATAGTCAAGCATAGCTTGTATTTGATGCAAGGTAAAGCTATGCTTACAATGACTGTAATTACGCCCTCTCAAATACTGAAAATATAAAGATTGCAAATCTTTCTTGCAGGATTGTTGTGATCCAAGTTTTGCTATGCTCAAGGTTTCTCATCTTGACTGTTAATCTCCTTTAGACTTAAGTTTCAAATTTGCTAGTCATTTCATTATTGCATTAGTAAAACAACATGCATGTCCTTATGTGATTGATACTCCAAAAATTTTACCATAAACTCTATTACCTAGCCATTGACCTCCACAGTAACTAAGGTGTAACCAGTCCAGACAATTAACAACCTTGGTTTTATATTTCAGACACAGTAATGAGCATTCAAAAACAACTGCACTATCAATAAAACAGCTTAGTTCTACCTACATAATATCACCCAACTCAGATCCTGCCTCAGTTCATCTGCTGTTGAATGTTTCAAAGCAGTAATGACATAAATGAGACTTTATTGTTAAGATGAACAGGTCTGACATTTCAATAGTACTGGGGAGGTTCTGTACTGTCTGTAGTTTCACCCTGGAGGAAATACTGAGGTGAAATTTCAGGCCTCTTATCTGGTGGAACACAGCAGTAAAATAATCACAAATGATGAATACTGACAGTTTTCCCCCGACGTCAGCACTGTGTCGTGGCAATGTTTCCTCATGTCCATTACTGGTATGAATGGCCCACAAGCCAGGCAATAACCCTATTAAAATACATTGGACCCTGAATGCTATTTTTGGACTGAATAGTGCATCAGCTGGCGATGGACCAACTTGAAATCAGGTTTTTCTTCAGTTTTGTGGGATGGGAGGAAGAGGAGTTCACATCAGATTCTACGGATTGGTCTGGGTTACAGGCATACCAGGTGCTCTCATTCTCTGCAATTTGAGTCAGTAGGATAGTTCTCCTGCCTTTCTAAATACTATTAACATCAGCAATAGAAAGGTAGTATCGGAAAATGGTGTTACTGAGAGGATCATTGAGAACATTGGAACAAGCTAGTGTCATTGATCCTCTCAGTTGCTGTTGGCCATCAGGTTGTAACTAAAAGGCAATTACCTTTGATAGTTCTCAGCTGCCACACCATTAGGTGTTCTGGCTATGTGACTTTTAAAATTGCCTTTCATAATCACAGGATGTCCTAAGTCACTTTATAATCAAATATTACCATTATAATTTTGAAAACATTTGTAGTCAACTTCTGCACAACAAGATCCCACAGACAGCCCACTACTAATATTAGAGTCTGATGACCAATGTAACAGAGATTCAGTTTCTGAAAATAAACCATACTTCCAGTAGGATTTTGACATGGGGACATTGGAGGAAAAATGATATAGTTCTAAGTCAGAATGGTGTGTGTATTTGGAGGATAACTTTTATTTGTCATAAACATTCAACATGGACTGGTAAAACAATGATGTGGAGTTTTTTTTCTGTATTTTCAATTAGATCAGTTACATTATGTTAACTCAGAGGCTATGCTTCTGACTTTTATAGCTCCTCTGATCACACTCTCACGAGATAATATATTATATCCTGTGTTGAGGTGTTGGTTGTTGACAGCAGTATAATGTGCATCCCCTTAAAAGTACAAGTGCATCATACAAGGTGTTCTGCAGATCACACAAGGACATAATGTAGGTTTGTACCCATAACATTTGGTGACTGAAAGATATTATTTTTGGAATGTTTTAGGTGCTGTACGTAGTCCATAATTAAGGTTGCAGTGTTAGAACACACCTTTTGGAGTGACAAAATCTATAAGATATTGACTTCACTGTGCAAATGGTAACTGACGTTTGCATTGTTGAAAGGCACGCTTCCCGAAGACTTGTGAAGTCTTAATATAATACCAATAGTTCTTGGATCCTAGGAAGTGGAAACCTATCTGGAATATTACATTAGTTATCCAAAATCAGTGCATAACCCAGGTTTGTTAACTTTGTAGTGACTAGGTTCATTATGCATTTGAATGAGTTGATTTGTTCAATGATATTGTCCACTTCAAGTTATTTCAGCTTTTGTGACACAAAGGGCAACCATCTTAATTTTTGCAGATCTAGCAGAACTGACATGCAAGGAGCTTGAACACACTCTTTAATCTCCTCAATTCCAGTAAAAAAAGGAAGGATACTGTTTTAGATAATGGTTGTCATTGATCACATTAGTTCCAGTGGGATCTTCAAGTCCGAACCCAAGCATATACCTTAAGTCCTGGCTTTGGCCACATAAAATACAAATTTATCTAGGTTGAAATTTTTGTACTATACCAGAACTGTGACTGTTCCCAAAACTTGAAAAAATAAGCCATCATAAATATGAAGAGAATTAGCTATAGGGCTGAGAGAAAGTTGTCAAAAATAACAAGCGTTTGTTGCTCACCATAACGACTTCCATGCTAACGTGGATGACAACAGACAATGAAATGCTGGTGAGCTCAAATGTGTAATCCTTTTGTGAACTCATGATTTACCATCCATGGTGGTAGACATATGCTGCACTTGACTGTTCAGAGCAGATTACTCTTTGTATTGCACTGTTAGAATGTCCTTCTTCAATTACCTTTATACCTTTGCAAAATGATTCATTTTTGCATCAGAGTTTCACTGAAGCTGTACATGGTATTGAAACTCAATGAGTACCTGCACAATTTGGGCATATTTTAGAGGGAATCTGACTATGATGGGAAGCATTGATAAGCTTGCTACAGACTATTTTTCTGTAAACATTGTACAAGTTGGTTGGGTAAGCTTTGTCTGCAACCATTTCTCAGGCTTCACTCTTATAGTATCTTTACAAATCAGACATGATGGATTCAATTTGGACTGCCAAGGTTTGTGACTTCATACAAAGTTAAAATCATCAACTTCCATGAGTAAATGTTGCCTAATTGTGGATCTGAAGTTTTTTTCTCTAAGTTAGTCATGACTTATTCTGTTGATTAGTGTGCTACATTTACATGAAGAAGCTACTGCTATAACACGCCACTTTCCTTTTACGGGTTCATCATTTCCCTGGTCTTTCTGGTGGAATATATATTGTTCAAATCATCACACATGTTTTGGGCAGAAGTATTTTTCAAAAGCACTTACACATCTTGAACACTCAGTGACCTTCAGTTCAAAGGAAATGGATCAGAATTCATTCTCGTAGGTCACTCCTCCATGTGATTATCCATACTGATGATGAATGAATAGGTCTTGTACCCTGATATCCATTGATCCCATATATTCCTTTATTTGCTGGAACATCCATCATGACAAGTTTAATATATTTTGCACTTTTGTCAACAATTATTGTGTTTTACACTTTGGATATATTCAGGAATGATATGCTAGATTCTATGTGTGAACATGACTTTATTAAGAATAATTTCAAAGTATCTGAAATCATAAGTTTCCGGCTTGCTTTCTGCTTTTCTTTCTCTTTAACTTGACCATAAGCACTCAAACAGAAAACAGTTAAAAGACATGCATAATTGGACTCTGAAAAATTGAACAATGAACACGACAGAACTGATTTTTCCAACTCATAAGAAATTTCACCCTTTCTCAGAGGACCATATTATATAAAACAGGACATCATGGATGAGCTGCTTTTTTTCATTCCTGGGATGTGGGTATTACTGGCTGGACAACATTTATTGCCAATTGAATGGCTTGCTAGGCCTATTTCAAACAGTCAACCACATTGCTGTGGAGATGGAGTCTCTTGCAAGCCAGATCAGATAAGGATGGTAGAATTCCTTCCCTAAAGTCCATTAGTGAACCAGAATTCTTCTTAATCAACAATTGCCTCCTTGAAAGTGAAGTCGCAGGTAGATAGGATAATGAAGAAGGCGTTTGGTATGCTTTCCTTTATTGGTCAGAGTATTGAGCATAGGAGTTGGGAGGTCATATTGTGGCTATACAGGACACTGATTAGCCACTGTGGAATATTGCGTGCAATTCTGGTCTCCTTCCTATCGGAAAAATGTTGTGAAACTTGGAAGAGTTCAGAAAAGATTTGCAAGGATGTTGCCAGGGTTGGAGGATTTGAGCTATAGGGACAGTCTTGAACAGTCTTGGACTGTTTTCCCTGGAGCATCAGAGGCTGACGGGTGACCTTATAGAGGTTTATAAAATGTGAGGGGCATGGTCGGATAAATAGACAAAGTCTTTTCCCTGGGTTGGGGGAATCCTAAACTAGAGGGCATAGGTTTAGGGTGAGAGTGGAAAGATATAAAAGGGACCTAAGGGGCACTTTTTCACGCAGAGGGAGGTACGTGTATGGAATAAGCTATCAGAGGAAGTGGTGGAGGCTGGTACAACTGCAACATTTAAAAGACATTTGGGTGGGAATACGAATTGGGAAGGGTTTGGAGGGATATGGGCCTGGTGCTGGCAGGTGGGACTAGATTGGGTTGGGATAACTAGTCGGCATGGACGGGTTGTACCAAAGGGTGTGTTTCCGTGCTGTATATCTCTATGACTCTGTGGTTGCCATTAGACTAGCTTTTAATCCCAGATTTTTTTTTAAATTAGAAAACTGATTTTTCCAACTCATAAGAAATTTCACCCTTTCTCAGAGGACCATATTATATAAAACAGGACATCATGGATGAGCTGCTTTTCTTCATTCCTGGGATGTGGGTATTATTGGCTGGTGGAAAGTGAAATGAATATTGGGGATTCTGGATTACTAATCTTATGACCACTCAGGTATAGCACCCCTGCAAACAAATGCAGACAACTCATGTGGGTTTATGCACATAGAAATTAGCACTTTTGGAAAGGCTTGAAATACATTTAAATCTTTTGACAGGTTTTAGAAAAATCATCAGAAAATCTGAGTAAAACAAAATGAAAGGAAATCCAACTTAAAGACACATGACAAAGTCTGTGTGAAAGCAGCAAAAGTGGATAGTGAAACTCCAACACTCCGCTGCATTGCCAGCAAAGTTGAGCCTATGTTGGTCAAGACGATGAAGAAGGCTGTCTTGTTTTGACAGTTGTGAGCATCACCCTCAGAGAACAACACTGTTCTGTAAATGGTGATCATGTTCATTGCTATACATGTTAACTGGAAATATATGCAAAAGGAAACATCTTACTCCAAGAAAATCGGTGGACATTATAGAGAAACCTTGACTATCCAAATGAGATGGGCGGGCACTATTTCGTCCAGGTAATTGATTAACCCGTTAATTGATTCAGTGTCTCTCCTCTGGGGCTCAGAGTTTTCTGTTACATCTGCTCCCTGTTCAGGAGACTAGGCAGCAGCACACCATGTGCGAGCCCCTGACCCCCTCCCCGTCCCCAAGCCCCATCCAACACCGCCCACATGTCTGCCCTCATCTCTGTCCCTGACCTCTCCCAACTCCGCCCACCCTGCCCCTCTCTGGGGCAGCTGGACTGGACACCAACAACAAGACTGCAGCTGCTGCCTTTTTTGGGGGTCGGGGGGGAGGTGAATCTCCAAAAAGCACACACATAGCAACACACACAAATTTTTATTGCAACGTTTTGACAGTTCCATCTTTGCCCTGTACAGGACAATGTTAGAGTGATTACCTGGGGAAAGGGGGTTTAGGGTTCACGCCTGTGTAGAACTCCAGGGGAAGCATGTGGACAGACAGAGAGAGAGAGGGCAGGAGCTCAGTCATTTGGAGACGGTGCCTGGGCTCCCATCCATGTCCAGGACTGTTCTTGGCTGCATTTCAGTACACAAAGTTCACTTTTAATCATTGTAAACAAAAGACACGATCAGTGTTGTAAACATGTCTTTGATGTAATGTTTCTATCGGGACCTCAAGATCTCCTTCGGATAATCTGATATTCGAATAATTGATACTCGGATAATCGAGGCTCCTCTGTACTAAGTATGTGATACACAGCTTTGAACTTTGGTCCATCAACTATATTTATTGTTCACCCATACCATGCGCCCATACAAACTTACACTGCATTGCGTGAAGCACACACATATTCAAGATGTAAATTAGAATTAAAAGTTTTCCCACAATCACACTTACATTATTGTATCACGTCTTAGATGCAAGTTCCCACTTACTTACTGACACTCTGAATGGCCTATATATTGAACATGTCTATCACCATGCATGTAGTTCTTTTATTTCCAGCATCTCTTAAATTCCATTTCTACTATTTCCAAGTGACACATCAGGATATAAATCCTGAATGGAAGAATATTTTCATGAGGGAGAATTCATGGGGAAGAGACATCTTCTCCAAAATCCGCAAGTAATTGCAGCGGGATTTACAGACCTGTATTATTTGATAGTTCCATGGCAAATTCAAAATTCCCGAAGGCAAGAAGACTCAGAGAAAAATCTTCATTGTAACCATTCAGAGTCCTTAAAATTAGTTCTACGCTGCCTGAAAATCAACTTAAATAAACAAATAGAGTTCACAAGGTGTGAACGATGCATTTAACCATGCTGATCAACTAATCCTGAATTGAAACAACAGTTTAAAGACAAGGACACTCAAAAACCAAGAACTACTTTGTATTTTTTTAAACTTTAGCCAACATACATCATAGGCAAACATTGAGGATTCACCGTCAAGCAAGGATTAAAATAATATTTGGAACTGAATATTGCTTAAAAAATGCATCATTGAAGCTTTTTTTCCTTGCAATCATCAGGATAGGGAAGCTATTTATTAAAACTTATGTAACAGGAAAATGAGGGCATGACAGCACAGCTGGACAGACCTACTATCTGTAGTTAACTCGAAATGTTAAATATACTAGGAATCAAAATGGAAAAGTACATAATTGTGTAAAGGTAGGTGGCAGGCCTGAAGATTGAAAGGAATATAACAAACAGCAAAGAATTACCAACAAATTAATGAAGATAGCAAAATTAAAGTATGGGAGAAGGCTAGCCAGAAATGTAAAAGCAAATAGTAAGATTTTTTGTTAATATTTGAAGATGAAAAGAGTTAACAAGTGAGGGTGATCTACAAAACGTGGCAATGGGGTATTAATAATGGAAAACAGGAAATGGGAGATGAATTGAACTGGTATTTTGCACCTGCCTTCACTACATACAATATAAGTAACATCCCAGAATCAGGAAATGGAATTATTGGAAGACCTCAGCAAAATCACAATCACCAGAGAAATTAGAGAGTAAGATGTTGAAATTATGGACTGATAAGCACCTGGGTCCTCATGGACCTTATCCCTGGGTCTTAAAAGTAGGGAGTGAGATATTGGTTTTAATTTTCTAAAAATCCTTTCATTTGTAGATTGTCTTATAAGACAGCAAATATAACTCTTTTCTTGAAAAACGGAGGGAAATAGACAGCAGGAACCTCATGCCAAATAGATTATTGTTTGGCATAGAGAAAGGTTAGAAGACATTCAAGTAAGGCTGTTGAATAAATTCAAGGTAAGAAGGCAGAGTCAACATGGTTTGGTGAATGTGGAAGCATGCTCAATCAATGTATTGGCATTCTTTGAGAAGGTATCACGTGTTGTAGATAAAGAGAAACTGGTGGATGTATTGAACTTAGATTTCCAGAAAGCATGAGTGTGCGTTAGTGAGTGTGACGCCATGTCTTGGAGATGTGGCTGTCATGGTTGAATACTCACAGTGTGTACAAATTATGAGATGTTTGTTTGAGGCTTGCAATATTTCTCAGTGTGTGAAGGAGAGCGAAACTGAGCAAGTTAAACATGAGTCATCATAATAAAGATCATGATGACGCATGGTCCATTGAAATGTGAGAGGTTAGTGGGGCAGTTCACGACATACAACATTTGAAGTTACATTAACTAAATTGAATAATTTGAACAAGGTCATAGAATTTCTTGACTACTTCATCCAGATCCTCGATGTTCAAATTCTGGCATCAACTGCAATGGCTATTGATGTCATTGCCTTCACAAAACTTACCTGGATGACTTTCTGAGTCTCTGCGAATAGATTACATCTTCCTGTTTTCTACCTCCTGTCTCAGTACTTCCAATACAACATGAGAAAACCTTGAAGTTTGCAAAGTTAAAAATCACACAACACCAGGTTATAGTCCAACAGGTTTAATTGGAAGCACACTAGCTTTGGAGGATGGTCGAATGGATGATCAATTAAACCTGTTGGACTATAACCTGATGTTGTGTGATTTTTAACTTTGTACACCCCAGTGCAACACTGGCATCTCCAAATCTTGAAATCTGCTGTCAGCCATGCTGTGCCATTCTTAAGTCTATCCAAGATTAAACTGATTGCTACATTGACTTTTAACATCTGCTCCAACTAAAATGCATCTTCCCTTTAATTGATTGCATATCCTGGCATAATCCCGCATAAATTTGTTCCTGAAGGAGATTTGTTTCCAGTTGTTAGGCTAATTTGAACTACAGTAGCCTCTCTCAATTTTGTAGCCCCTGGTCAGACATGCAGCCATTCAACAATGCACTTTGTGAACTGCATTGGAAATATTGGGAAAAGCTAAATTGTGCATTACAATAATATCGCCCTGGTCCCAACCAAAAGTATTGATATATAAAAGACAATTTACCTGCAATTTTCTAGTTTATGTTAGATAGGGCTTCTGACCTTCAGTAAATGTACAGAGGATTTCTTTAACATTTTCTCAAGCAATTTATAATAATCCTGTACTGTATAAACATTTTACCACTGGTACAAAGTTGTAGTGGCACTAAGAAATCTTCCCTTTAATTTAGCTAATGTCAGTTCTTTACTGAACTTAATAGCTCAGATGTTGATTGTAAATCCTAGTGTAATCTTGCATAAATTTATTTTCAAAATGCTTTTTGATGAAAACTGAGCAGGCTTTAACAAATTAAACATTTTTGTTTTCACTCATTTACGTAAACATCTTTTACGATGAAAACCAGATTTAGAGCAGAAGGATAAACATAAAAAGTCTGTTACTGTTTTCTGCCTTCATTTTCCAGCTTTTGAATGTCTTTCTTTTTGCCAGAATTACCAACACAAAGAAATATGGGCCTCAGTGAGAACACATTGTTATTCTCAATTTCCCTCTTAACTAGGAATGCATTCCAAATATTAATAGTCAAACTTTTTTTTAAAATGGGAAAATAAAACTAAATCTTTTCAACTTCTTATAGATCATCACCTCAGTTTTAATTGGAATATCCAGCTAGTGATGGGAATTTTCAAAATATTGAAATCCGAATAATGATGACAGTAGTGCAATATTTTTTCACCATTTCTCAGTCAGCCCAGATGATAGAAACACAGATCCCTACAGTGCAGAAAAGACCATTCAGTCCATCGAAGTTGCATTTATCCTCCAAAGAATAACCCACCCTATCCTTATAATCCCACATTTTCCCTTGGCTAATCAGCCTAATCTGCACACTTTTGGATTGTGGGAGGAAACCGGAGGGCTCAGCAGAAAACCATATAGACACAGGGAGAACATGCAAATAGTCACCCAAGACAAGAATCGAACCTAGGTCCCAGGTGCTGTGAAGCAGGAGTGCTAACCACTATGCCACCCTAAATTCCTTATATCTGCTAGCCACAAATACCTGACAAAATTCATGGGCTTTTTCGAACTCATTGATAAAAAGAACAATCATAGATAATCCATGTAGACACTTTAAAAGGTATTTGATAAAGTGACTCACCCAGGAGAAAACATGCCAGCCCCGAACAAAATGTGGATAGCTGCTAAGTTGATGAAGAACACAGTAAATCTAGTTTCTTTCCAGTAGGCAATCCAGTGGATTTATGTTGTCACATAACCCAAAACTACTATATAATTCTACCAATAATACTTCTAATATTGTGCATTTAATATTGCACAAACTCTGTATTAATTTAATCATAAAGAGTTGATTGAGTACAAAGGTGCTTTAATGCAGAGTTTCATTGGTCAGATGCTTACACCTTTAATAATTAAATAGAAAACTATGGGAAGCAAACAGCTGGAAGTATTTCATTTTAAAATGCCAGGTCCTAGGTGCTATTCTCAGGGAGGTTGATGTTGAAAATGAAAATACTGATACAGTTACAGGAATTTCTTTAAGATTGAAGGTACAGCATGTGATTATGCACAGTTTTATTTTACTGTTCAGTGTACTATACCCAAGAACGAGAGGGTGGATTCTTATAGGGGTCTGAGCGACATGGGCTATAATGAAATTTGTGGCAGAAGCAGACCTGAAGTCTGTCAAAGCCTTGACATCAGGAACACCTTGCTCCATCTTTTACATATTTGGCAAATGGTATGGTGGTTTTTTCACTGGTTGCTACTGAAGGAAGGATTATTGCTCATTAAATATCTTGCTCAAGTTCAACTCACCTCATTTACATTCTGCTTCCTACCTTACTAAATATGCTAAACAACTTTGATGTCAAGAAAACGACATGGAAAAGTCAGGTCAGGTGCCTGGCAAATTCAGATTACCGGTTACTCCAAACAGACTTTATGTTGGACCCAGGCACATTCTATGGACCCCAGCCACAGAGACACCCCAAATTCATGGACATGGGCTTCCATTATCTGCCAAGATCCAAGATTCCTCATGGCACAATTCTAAACCACATACAATGCTGCACCAACAATTATCATTGTAATGCTGCAGCAAGGATAGTGCTCTCAGGAACACACATCTAGTCAAGGACTAGATCAAACTGTATCTCTCAGTTCTTCACTTGCTGTCAAAGCGCTCACAAACTCTGAACCTACATGGATGCTCACAGCATTGCCATTGCCATTGTGAACCTTGGACCTTCAGCTGGATCTACCGGGTTCTTTTACATTAATCTTAGTATGATATTTAGCACAGATACAAAGGCAATAAGCTTGTCAAGGTTGTCAACCAACTTCAGTCAAGGTGGTTAGTTTTCAGAGATCGAGGTCCAGCACAGTAACTCAAGGGCAGTCTTCAATATCAGTTCAGGGGTTTGGACACAGTCAGTCAGCCACTCAGTGTGGGCAGAGTTAGAATTCTCTCCTGATAAAGCAGTGGGCAGCCAAATGTCAGGCAGCCTATCACCCATCTTGACTCTATCCATCCTCCTATGGGTTGTTTTCCAATTGGAATGACAGACAGGTCTGTGTTGAAGTAAAATGGAAGTGGGTGGTATAGCTATTATGTTTGGTACAAGCGGAAAGGTGTCCGACATGAGTAAATAGGCAGTGCAGAGGACATGCAGAGTAAGCAATGTCAAGGTTGAGGGGGGTGACATTGAGTGAACCAGTGTTACAGGTAGTAGTGAGAAAGTTATAGTGTGGGCTTTGGTCAGTGGCAGAGAAAGAGTGAGTGTGAAGTGTCGGAGAGAAGATGGTGGCACTTATGGTGGCGAAAGGATATTGACCTTCATCCTACAGTGCTCGGCCTTTCTCTAGACTGATGAAACTGCATTGACCTTCTTTCTTCATTATTAGGAATTTGTCCAAATTGTTGAAACTGCTGAGACATCCTTGGAATTGGGTGGCATGGACTGGTGTTTTGGCCTGTATTACCATCCTGGATGAAGAGAACATCCATCTCTGCACCAACCATTCAGCAGGGACCTCCATATCTCTATCCACAAACAGAATTATATTATCCCAGTAGCCCATATCTCCCAAATGTCAGGAACTCTGGAGGACAGCTGCAGACTGACAGTGCTTGTCTGGGTGCACATAAACCTTTTAAAAGGGTGTGCGCAAGGCTGCTTGTTAATTCGAGGATATTCTAGCAGTGATGAGTTGTTCTGGAATGGTGCATGGTAAGATACAGCTGGAGTCGATGTGAGGGCTGGCACAGAGGTAGGTAGGTAGTTCATGAGGCATGTTTGTTAATGAGACAAGTTTGATAATATATTATGAGAAAACATGCTTGGCCTCATGGCAAAAACGCCTCCAAAAAACCTGATGTAGCTTACACTTAGCCAAATAAAGAGTAAGATTCAGCCAACAGACAATGACATTGACCTTTTCCTTCTTGAGCCCGGCCTAATTTCCAATACAAATCAAGTCCCTTGTGGTCAGAATCAGGCACTGGGAACAGTACACGAGGAGGATGGGCAGGAAATCCAAAACTTAATTAGTTGCACTGATGTACTGCACTGGAAATCAAGTATCACTATTTCCAGAATGTTCACAAATGTGAAAATTTGATTAAATCATCAAATTGCCCAACTCTACTTCACTCTAATTCTGATTAAAAGGAATAGAGTCATAGAGATGGACAGCATGGAAACAGACCCTTCAATCCAACCCGTCCATGCCGACCAGATATTCCAACCCAACCCAGTCCCACCTGCCAGCACCTGGCCCATATCCCTCCAAACCCTTCCTTTCATATACCCATTCAAATGCCTCTTAAATGTTACAATTGTACCAGCCTCCACCACTTCCTCTGGCAGCTCATTCCATACACGTACTACCCTCTGCATGAAAAAGTTGCCCCTTAGGTCTCTTTTATATCTTTCCCCTCTCACCCTAAACCTATGCCCTCTAGTTCTGGACACTCCGACCCCAGGGAAAAGACTTTGCCTATTTATCTTATCCATGCCCCTCATAATTTTGTAAACCTCTATAAGGTCATCCTCAGCCTCCGATGCTCCAGGGAAAACAGCCCCAGCCTGTTCAGCCTCTCCCCATAGCTCAAATCCTCCAATCCTGGCAACATCCTTGTAAATCTTTTCTGAACCCTTTCATGTTTCGCAACGTCTTTCCGATAGGAAGGAGACCAGAACTGCATGCAATATTCCAACAGTGGCCTAACCAATGTCCTGTACAGCCGCAACATCACCTCCCAACTCTTGTACTCAATCCTCTGACCAATAAAGAATAGCATACCAAATGCCTTCTTCACTATCCTATCTACCTGTGACTCCACTTTCAAGGAGCTATGAACCTGCACTCCAAGGTCTCTTCGTTCAGCACTCCCTAGGACCTTACCATTATGTGTATAAGTCCTGCTAAGATTTGCTTTCCCAAAATACAGCACCTCACATTTATCTGAAGTAAACTCCATCTGCCACTTCTCAGCCCATTGGCCCATCTGGTCCAGATCCTGTTGTAATCTGAGGTAACCCTCTTCGCTGTCCACTACACCTCCAATTTTGGTGTCATCTGCAAACTTACTAACAGCACCTCTTACGCTCACATCCAAATCATTTATGTAAATGACAAAAAGTAGAGGACCCAAATAAGTGCATCAGTTTTTTCTCCAATAGAACAGAAAGCTGTGCCACCCACTTCCACTTCCAATATCTCTTAAGAGTTATTTAAGTGCTTTTTCAGACTGATGCACTTTTTTTGATGTATTAAACCAATGGGGCCAGTCAACAAGTTGACTTGCCAATCTATAACTGTATAATTTAAACTTTATCCCTTTTTAAAATTTCCATTTACACTTACAAACATACACACAAACATAATTATGGGTGTCCGAAGAAATAAATCAGAAACACAGTTCAATAGCTCTAGTTCATACCTAAGACATAGATGGAATATTTTCTTTAGATTTTTAAAATTTCTTTTTGATTTCTTCAACATCTTGCTGATGACATGAGGTTGTTGTATACTGATTCTCAGCCTTCCTTTCACTGGTTGAGAATTTGCCCTTTCAGGAGCTCAGAAGACAGTTTTCCCTTGACCTTGCACCAGAAATTTGTAGAAAGAAACACACAGAGGAAAGGTGAAGAAGAAGAATTCACTACAAGGGATTTTCTTTTACATCTCCATGAAGAGGAGAGAAAGATAGGGTGGTGCTTCCATTTTTACAGGCTGCATGTTTCTGCTGTATTGTTCATAACCACCTATCCACCAATTAAGAGACTGAAACTATGCTGAGCTCTGCAGAGCCCACAACAACTTTAAAAATAGCAAATATCTTCTTTCTTTGGTTTAAAACAGTACTTTTTCCTATTTTTAGTCCACAGTGCAAACAAAAGTGGTCCTTATGTGCAGGCTTCATTTAAAGGGGAAAGGCACTAACAAATAAATAACTACATATAAGGATACAATGGTCTTCAGCCTTTTCAAGCACAGTGAGGAGTTTAAAATTGATGCCATTGCAATAGCCTACTGCCCGAGAGATTGTAAATCTCATTACACTGTCCATAAAAGCAGTGACATGGGGAAAGATCAGTGGACTGAGATGAAGTGGACAATCCTTTCAGAATGAGTGCTGACATAATGGGCCAAATGACCTCATCCTGTGATATATGATTTAATAATTTTATGAAATGGGACAGCATCATGTTATTACCATCCTAGTTGACTTATACAAAACCATGTAACAACTTACTCCAATGCTTCCAACAAATTATTTCACTCTGTGTGCTACTTAGGAAAGATCTCCAAGGATTTCAAAGGCAATTCAGTTGTCTCTACAATGAATAGGGAAACACCTTCATCTGTAATAATCACTGGGGAATATCATCACTTGTAATTGTTACAAAGATCCTTGTCAGTGATATTCAAACATTTCATTCAACATTTTTGAAAAACAGCATTTCATCATGACGATAGTGATATCAGTACATTTAATTAGCACATTTAACATCACCAAGGTGAAAGCAAAAAACAGATGATGATTCGAGTGAGTCAGGTTGTAACCCAGCATGTATCTAGGAAGTAATAGATCTTTGGTACCATGTGTAAGATATCTTCAAGTCCCATTATTCTATTGTACATGGAATTCACAGATATTTAGTTTTGATGAAGACTCAACTACAGTTCATTCTGCTATAATGCGAGTTTTGTTAATGCAAATTTATTTTAACAAAATTAATGAATTGGAAATACTGTTTCTAAAGCACGAACATTTATTTAAAACCTGTGTTGGCTGTAATGCAATTACATCACCAACACTTTAAGCCTTGTTTCTAAAGGACAATTATTCTATAATACGGGGTTGCTCAAAAACGCAACCATCGTCGTATAGAAGAACTACCTGTACTGTCTCATTTGGGGCAGCACGGTGGCTCAGTGATTAGCACTGCTGCCTCACAGCGCCAGGGACCCACATTCATTTCCACCCTGGGGCAAATGTCTGTGTAGAGTTTGCACATTCTCCACATATCTGCATGGGTTTCCTCTGGGTGCTCCAGCTTCCTCCCACAATCCAAAGATGTGCAATGTTAAGTGGATTGTCCATGCTAAATTATCCATAGTGTCCAGGGGCTACAAGCTAGGTGGATGAGCCATGAGAAATCAGGAGTTATAGGGATAGGGTTGGGGGGGATGAGTCTGGGTGGGATGCTGTTCAGAGAGTCAGTGTGGACTCAATAGGTCAATTGGCCTGCATCTACGATTTGAGCAATGTATATGATCAGCAGCATTAAATCTTACAGGTCAATTCATAATTTCCTGGAAACACTCTGGAAACCTTCATGTTAAATAAAAGTTCATGCCACTGAATTAGAAGGTTGGAAGTTTGCCATCAAGATGGCCAAAGGCTGAACTAGACAGTTAGGGTGTGTTACATTTATGCCCCAATGATAAACAAAAGTAAATGAAAAACAGATGTATCAAACTTCTACTGATATGGCATTTTCAAGTTTTTAGAATGCCTTAAAAGGAGTTCATGAAGAGTTGTTAAAGTGTATTTGCTTTAGTTCTGTCAGCAAACAGCAGTCAGTTTGCACACAATATCCCACAATTTCAATAACTAGTTTATCTGTTTTTGGAGGTTTTGATCAGTAAGCAAGTAACTTTGCACATGGAGGATTGTAGGTACAATTCAGCTTATTTAGATGCAGGTAATTTGTGTTGCTCATTCCCATTTGTTGATACAGTGTAGAAGAGACAAACCACATTTTGCCTTGGAGACTGCAAACAGCTTTTTCTTGAGTAAACAAATAGGAGTTATTTTTCCAGAAGGTTTTAGGAACCACAATTAACCCATGAACAGGACTCTAACAATGACTTTTAGGTTTTACTCAAAATGAGTATAGTAACTGCAATACAGCATGTAAATATTTAAACTGTCTTGGAGCATGCCTACTGTGTCTGATGTATTTGCAATCTACAAAGATGTTTATTCAGCCATAAATCATGCAAACTATCAGGTCCAGATGTCTTTCTGATATCAAAATCCCGAAACAGTTTTTCTAAATGCAATTCTACATGTTTCAAAAGGTAATTGGAGATGTTAACAAGAGCTCCTTGCAATGATTACAAATTAAGTTTTAAAAAAAATTACAATAAAGAACAGTTCCCAATTATATTTAATGAATGGAGAACATGAGGATCAGACTTAGATTGCAAGCAAATTAATTAAACTACTTTATTGATTTTATTTTGGAGTATGAGGATTTTCCCTCTTTCCACTGAACCAGGTTGATCGTCAAGCCTAATGATAATGATAGATATATGCTGGGTCAAAAGGCTATGGATTGTGTTAGAGTTTAACTGTGCAGCTGCATATGGCACATAAGGTCTCATGGATGTCCAATTTTCAGTTGATAGAACTATTTGAAGTCTATTCCTTTTAGCATGGGCCACACAATGCATTTTGGTACAACAAACAAGGGTGGGGCTTATACAGTTAATGGTACGGCCTTCAGGTAGTGTTGTAGAACTGAGGGACTGAGGGGTGCACATATGTAATTCTTTGAAATTTCCATCACAAAAAGACAGGGTGTGTAAAAAGGCATCTGGCACACTTGCCTTCATTGCTCAGTCCTTTGAGTGTAAAAGTTGGGAAATCATGATAAGGTTGTACAGGGCATTGGTGAA
The DNA here is from genome assembly GCF_020745735.1 of Hemiscyllium ocellatum. NCBI lineage: Eukaryota > Metazoa > Chordata > Chondrichthyes > Orectolobiformes > Hemiscylliidae > Hemiscyllium > Hemiscyllium ocellatum. The sequence continues at coordinate 65,654,036 of NC_083409.1, read as the reverse complement.
GGCTCTTCTGCAATACTGTGTCCGGTTCTAGTCGCCCAACTGCAGGAACGATATTAGTAAGCTGAAGACGGTTCAGAACAGATTTACCAGGATTTTGCTATGTATGGAAGGTTTGAGTTATAAAGAAAGGCTAGATAGTCTGGAAATTTTTTCACTGGAACATAGGATGTTGACAAATGACGAGATAGAAGTTTATAAAGCAATGAGAGGTTTAGAGTTGATGGTAGTTGCCTTTTCCCTAGGATGGGAAATTTCAAGACTAGGGACTACATTTTTAAGGTGAGAGGAGAGAGATTTAAAAAAGGCACTGAAGGTGGTTCATGTGTGGAATGAACTTCCTGAGGCAGTGGTAGATGTGGGTACAATTACAATATCTAGGATACAATGGAGAAGTACATGAATTGGAAAGGTTTGGAGGGATTTGGACCAGGAGTAGGCAGGTGGGACTAGTTTAGTTGGGATTATGTTCGGCATGGACTGGTTGGACCGAAGAGACTGTTTCCATGCTCTGTAAGTATAACTTCTGCATCAATCACAATAATTAAGCAACCATACTTTAATAGGTACAATTATCAGTGAGAATGAACTCTGGATAGTTCAGAAGCCAATATTGATATTGTTGCAAAAGACTTTTTCAAGCACAAAACTATGAGTGGTCATAAAAATCTCACCTAAAAGAGCACAGATGGCATAGTTGCTGCAAGAGTGAACCATAAGCAGTTTTTTTCAGTGATTTGAAAATCAAGAAAATAACATTCTGTAATCTCTCCAAATGGGACTGTGGTAGTGGTAATTCGCATTAAGTTTCCTTGCCAACGTATGACCCTCCTGACTATATACCACTATGCTACCTCCTCTGTTAAGTGATGAATTCATAATCTGGACCACACAGGAATTTTCTGTATCTGTCTACTTTTTTTCTTATCAAACTGTTCAGGGATGTCATTACACACCTCTGGAGGAGGTAAGATTAGAACTTGGGTGACTGGACCTTCCGGTGCAGTGGTGGGGACACTACTACTTTGCAACAAAAGGAGGTTGTTAATGGTTTCAATATGGACATTACCATCAGCATGTTCTGCTTCAGTGATTGTAATATTCACTTCCAGAAAGTAACAACAATATGACATATAGAGTCATAGAGGTGTACAGCCCTTTGTTCCAACTTGTCCATGCCGACCAGATATCCCAATCCAATCTAATCCAACCTGCCAGCACCCGGCCTATATCCCTCCAAACCCTTCCTATTCATATACCCATCCAAATGCCTTTTAAATGTTGCAATTATACCAGCCTCCGGCACGGTGGCACAGTGGTTAGCACTGCTGCCTCACAGCGCCAGAGACCCGGGTTCAATTCCCGCCTCAGGCGACTCACTGCGTGGAGTTTGCACGTTCTCCCCGTGTCTGCGTGGGTTTCCTCCGGGTGCTCCGGTTTCCTCCCACAGTCCAAAGATGTGCGGGTCAGGTGAATTGGCCATGCTAAATTGCCCGTAGTGTTGGTAAGCGGTAAATGTAGAGGAATGGGCGGGTTGCACTTCGGCGGGTCAGTGTGGACTTGTTGGGCTGAAGGGCCTGTTTCTACACTGTAAGTAATCTAATCTAATCTAAACTTCCTGTGGCAGCTCATTTCATACCCGTACCACCCTCTGCATGAAGAGGTTGCCCCTTTGATCTCTTTTATATCTTTCTCCTCTCACCCTAAACCCATGCCCTCTAGTTCTGGACTCGCCCACTCCAGGGAAAAGACTATCCATGCCCCTCATGATTTTATAAACGTCTATAAGGTCACCCCTCAGCCTCCAACACTCCAGGGAAAACAGCTCCAGCCTATTCAGCCTCTCCCCATAGCTCAAATCCTCCAACATGCTTGTAAATCTTTTCTGAACCCTTTCAAGTTTCACAACATCTTTCCATTAGGAAGGAGACCAGAATTGCATGCAATATTCCAACAGTGGCCTAACCAATGTCCTGTACAGCCGCAACATGACTTCCCAACTCCTAGTACTCAATACTCTGATCAATGAAGGAAAGCATATCAAGCACCTTTTTCACTATCCTATCTACCTACAACTCCACTTTCAAGGAGCTATGAACCTGCACTTCAAGGTCTCTTTGTTCAGCAACACTCCCTAGGAAGTGTAATATTATCAGCACAAATGTGACATTATTGCACATGATCTGCTTACTTTGATGCAATACCTCCAATTTTGGTCTCTTAAGCATTCTGGATTTCAATCATTCCATCATTGTCAACCATGGCTTCAGCAGTCAAAGATTTAAATTTCCCTCCAAAACCTCACATCGCTATCTCTCTTTCCTCTTTTAAGGTACTCCTTAAAAAGCAATTTCTTTGAACAAGACCTGATATTTTCTATGTCAAACATTTTGTTTGATAATACAAGATACAATGCAGCAGTGGAAGGTCACTGACTAGTGTTCCAGAGATCCAGGTAATGTTCTAGGGACCAAAGTTTGAATCCGCTATGGCAAATGATGGAATTTGAATGCAATAAAGATTTTGAATTAAGTCTAACAATGACCATGAAATCATTGTTGATCATTATAAAAATCCACCTGGTTCATGAATGTTCTTCAGGGAAGGGGAAAAATACCACCCTTACCTGCCCTGCCTGTGGCTCCAGCCCCACAGTAACATGGTTGGTTCTTAAAATGGCTAAACAAGCCACAACAAATGAAACAGAATGGTCTAGCTTACATTGACTAAGGCACTGAAATTGCCATGGAAAACACAATCTTCTGGACCCTGTAAAGTCCACTTCACTAAAATCTGATGGCTAATGCCAAATTTGAGAGGGCTACCTCAGAGACTCGTCAATCAGCAGCCTAACACTTACGCTCAACGACTCATATTCTACAAACAATGTTCCTAGCAGTATTTGTTACAGTGATCACTGCAGTCTCACCTTTACATTTCAAATACTCTCCAGCGTGTTGTGTGGCTAATGCTAAATGGGATGGTCTTCAAATAGATCTAGCAACTTAAAATCGGGTATCCATGGGCCATCATCAGCAGCACAATCATACTCCAATATAATCCATAGCCTTATGACCCAGCATATACACCACTCTATCATTGTCATTAGGCCTAAGGATCAACCCTGGTTCAATTAATGAGTGCTGGTAACACTGGCTCTCTGTAGTTGGTGTTAGCTTTGAAATCTTTATCATCAAACACTTTGTCCTTCAGATGGCCAAACGCTGCGCTGGCATACTGAAAGCCATATTGAAATTCAACCTTGAGTTTGCACTTGTTGAGAGGTGGTTTCCAGGATCTGGAATTTATCTGTATTGTTCAGTAGTTCACTGTGGATTTTGATGCTCAGGGACAATGTTGTGCAGTGAGAACAGGATGGTAAAGGGCTTTTGCCATCCAAATGTTAAGCCTAAGATATGGTATCTCACATGCCTTTGTGAATACATCACTACTAATTTAGAACTTGGCCTCCGAATGTGCACTTAAACAAGCATCATCTTCATACTGTAGATTGAAGACAAACTTCCATGGTCCTGGTTGTGAACTGGAAGTGGCATGGGTTGAATAGTTTTCCACTTGCCCTACAGAGAAGCTGCCCTACATTGGGAAGCTTCCTAGGTAGTGGGATAGTGTTTCAGGAAGGAAACTGAAGAACAACATTGATGTGATATTGTGGACAACAACCTTCCTCGCACACCCATTATTGTAACATCAGAAATAATGTAACTAACTTGCAATTAGCAAGGTCCCACAAACATTTACTAACGACCGGATAAATTGTTTTTGTACTTCGTTTAAGGGATAGACATAAGCCAGGCAACATCAGGGAACTCACCTGCTCTTTTTCAAACAGTGGAATGGGATCTTTGTCATCACCTTTAGAGGACTGAGGCACCTTGCTTTAACGGCCCATCCACAAATTATGCTTGTGACAGATAGCAGGCCCTTGCTACCAGACTGAATTGTCAATCTACATTTAATGCATTTTAAGCAATCATAATAAACCATAATGGATTTTGGCAGACGAAAGAACTCAAGTATTCTGTTACTGATATCTCATTAAGAGTTCTATCATGTCTGTTTCTTGCTTTGAAAATTGATTCAAATGATACTTCATGCAGTGCTTGTATAGAACAACTGACTATCTAAAATATTTTGTTTTGCTTTTGTTCAAATCTACAATAGTCTTTTGTGTCAGTTACTGTTTAGTTTTTTCAAAAGATAACATTACATATGGAGATAACTATCGGTATTTGCACTCATCCTACTTTCAATAAACCACTTCATCCTGGGTCTGTGCACAACAGCTAACAGAAACACATTCACTCCTTGAGATCATTTTCTTGAAATAGAAAACTACATATGTCTCTCATATTTCACATTAAACCACTATTTTACTTACGTGTAGACACACTGAGTCATGCCAGGCAGTGGAAAGGGGGAGTTAACAAATGTCAGCCAAGAAAATAGCAACTCTCTTTAATATTATTTGTTTAATCTACAATATCACCTGCAAACTCCACCACTACCCCTCACACGATGAGAGAATTTATGAAGGGTGTCTCAGCAAACATTCTTTACTTTGTAAAATTAAGACATATTGTCCAGAATAGTTTATCCTCTTAAGCTCCAAGATGATCTCATCTTCTGGCTAAGTATCAGACCTCTAAATGGAAATTTGCCAAAATTGCATCTGCAACATCATTCTGCCCCACCACCTCACCCACCCGCCCACCCCCTTCCCAACTATTTTGGCATAGTTTACTTCTCCCAGAGGACTCCCACTGTAGTAATGAATAGTCCTTATTGCAATAATACCAGACTTTACATAAATAAATACCTTGTAGTTGCACCTGTGGCTTTCCAAGATAGAAAATCAGCGAGATCAAAGAAATGATGAGCTTTATCCCAGCAAATGCTTTGCAGTTTCTGGCAAATGCAAACAACAAACAATAGTAACTACTTGATAATAAGCAAATGTCCTTTCCGTGTGTGGTATATATAGTTTCTTTGATTTAATTTTAACTGCACAAAATGCTGAAAATTGATTATCACAGTTCTTTAAAAATATTAAAATGGTGGTTATTTGTTCTGACAATAGATCACAATTAATAATCTAAAATTTAAAGCTGACGCATCTCACTTCATATGTAAAATGTGTTCAGTTTCAAAGAATGCATTGTAAACAAAAACTCTGTTTGCTTTTGTTATGTTTTTCAATGTTGTAATTACACTGCAACATTCTATGCTTTCCCGTGATGTTGTTCAGATGTGATTTAAAAACATAATGGGGACTACAGGATTGTGGATTACCCTTGATCAATTCTAAGTGGAACCACTCAACAATAGAAGAATTTTCATTTTTCTACTCATTTATGAGAGGTTAGCATCAGCCTTTATTGCTCAACAATTTTCTGAATACCCTTGTGCCACACATTTTTCCAAGTTTAAAGGGCAAATTACAGACCTTTCCTTAGTCTCTTTTGTTTCTATCCCATGCACAGTGGTGGAGACAGCAGGAGAGAAATGTAATGATTGGCATCTATCATGCTTCCATGCCAGCACTTGGGGCTGGGATGCTGCAAATGCTAAGTTATACCAGAGTTCAGTATTTAACGACACTACACCTTGCTCCAACAACTGGTAACTTAAAATATTGCAACACAACAGAAATGTGTGTGGATCAGAAACTGAAGCTGAATCCAAGAAAAAGAATCATCTCTCAGCCTTCCTTTTTACTGTTTCAATGTCCAGGATTGTAACAATGCAGTTATTGATTTAAAGTCCGCCAGTGGGAGCTTTAACTTTTTAGCTGTAATGCAATGCTGACATCATTGTGTTGAACATCTTGTCTAATATGAAAGAATGTTTGAGAAGCAGAAATATCATACATATTATGTTGAGAGGAAATTTTAAATGAAATTACTTCAAAACAAATGTTATTTTTAAGAAATATATTTAAAGGGCAGTGCTATTTAAAGAGATGACCAATTACTTTCAGACTTGTTTCTGACTGACTATTGCAACATCATGAAGATGGATCAGAACCCAATATACTATGGAGATATTTTAACTTTTTAAAATCTAAATCTGTTTTTTCAGAAGATAGATTGCTGCAGACAAAAAAAAAAGAACTGTTGATGTAAATTCTGGGTGTCTAGCAAAGTCCCACATGGGATCCATGGAATATTGAACCTGTAACTGTCAAGGAAACTTCGAACAGAGAGAAAGATGAACAGAAAGAGTCAATGAAGAAAAACTGAAGTTGCTCAAGAAACTCAGCAGGTCTGCCAGCTGGACAGAAAGCAGAGTTAATGTTTCAGGTCCAATAACCTTTCTTCAAAATGGGTTGTCTTCAGAACACTGTCAGAGACAATGAAGGGGTTTGAGTATCTTCCCCCTTCCAGCAAAAAGCTACCTCTTGCAGACTTTACTTTTAGAATAGTTTGCACCCAGCTTGCTGTATAGCATGACAGGGAGAGATGAGTACAGACAGCTCACAGTAGGAATAATTGCTGGATCAGGATTGAGGATAAGAAGGAGAAGGTTGTACCAAGTGAAGATCTATGAGGAACATCCCCATACTAACAAGGAGGTCAACATCGAAATCTCCTACCAGTTCCAACCATAACTGCAGCCTCAAAGCGAGAAAGGAATACATTCCTGAGTGGTGGCTGTGAAGATGACCATAGCCACAAACCTTTATAAAGCTGGCTCTTTCAAGTCAGAAACACTCAACATGTTTATTATTTTCCAGTTTACTGTTGGCTGTTGTATAAGGAAGGACACTAGATCTACATTCCAAAAGTGCTGAACACATTTCTTTTTTCAGAAAGAAGCAGATGGAGAAAGTAAATAGTTTGATGAGGACTGCAGACTTCCTTATTGTGCAAGGAGTTACTGATTTCATATATGCCAAAAGGAAGTGGACTACAAACAAAACATGTTTCTTGGCCATTCAGCCTATCAAGTCTGCTCTACCATTCAATCATGGATGATTTGTTTCTCAATCCCATTCTCCTGCCTTCTCCCCATAACCCTTGATCCTCTTACCAATCAAGAATCTATTTCTACCTTAAATATACTTGGCATCTACAGACTCTATAGCAATGAATTCCACAGATTAATCACCCTTTGGTGGAAGAAATTCCTCCTGAGCTCAGTTCTAACGAGTTTTCCCTTCACTCTGAGGCAGAGCCCTTGGTCCTATTCTCTCCTGCTCATGGAAACTTCTTCTCCACGTTTAGTCTATCCAAGCCTCTCTGTATTCTGCAAGATTCAATCAATCAGATTCCCCAATACACTTTCAAACTCTATCAATTGCACACCCAGAGTCCTCAATGCTCTTCACATGTCAGGCCCTTCATCTGCAGGATCATTCTTGTAAACCTCCTCTGAAACTCCACGGAGGCCAGCACATCCCTTCTTAGCTATAGAGCCCAATGCTGCTCATAATATTTCAAATGCGGTCTGACCAGACCAATATAGCTGTATAGCTATATCAGCAGTATATCAGTGCTCTTTTATTCTAACCTTTTTGAATTGAATCTTAACATCACATTTGCCTTCCTAAGTCCCAAATAGTCCTGCATGTTAACCTTTAAGACAATCCTGAACAAGGACCCCCAAGTCCCTTTGTGTTTCAGATTACTGAAGCCTTTCCCCATTTAGAAAATGTCTAAACCCCGATTCTTCTTATCATAGTGCATAACCTCACACTCTCCCATACTGTATTGCATGTGCCACTGCTTTGCCCACTTTCACTTTCCTAGCCTGTACAAATCCTTCTGCAGCCTCCCTACTTCCTCAAAACTATCCATCCCTCTTGTCATCTGCAAATGTAGCAACAATATCCTCAGTTCCTTCATCCAGATCATTAACGTATAACATGAATAGCAGTGATCCCAACACTGACCCTTACAAAAAACCCAATAGTCACCAGCTGCCATCCTGAAAAAGACCCCATTATCCCTACACTCTGCCTTCTGCCAGTGAGCCAATCCTCTATCCAAGCCAGTACCTTGTCCCTAATATCATCGGCTCTTACCTTATTTTGGAGCCTGCAATGCGGCACTTTGTCAAAGGCCTTCTGGAAATCCACCTGATCTGGGTGTTTGATCCATCTTGAGACCTTAAAACTTCCCCAGCACCTTCTCCTTAGTGATGGCAACTGCACTCACCTCTGCCCCCGATTTGCTTGAAATTCTGGTATGCTGTTGGTGTCTTCCATTGTGAAAACTGATGCAAAGTACCTATTCAGTTCCTCTTCCATCTCTTTGCTCCCCTATTATGACTTCTTCAGCCTCATTTATCAGCACTCCAGTGTCCACTCTTGCTTCTCTCTTACCCTTCAGATATTTAAAAAACCTCTTGCAATCTTCTTTTATGATACTTGTTAGCTTTCTCCCATATTTCATCTTTTCACCCCCTTTTTTTTGTTAACCTCTGGTTTTTAAAGACTTCCCTATCCTCTGCCAAGATGTGGCAGTGCCGGTGATGAACTAAGGTGGACAAAGTTAGATGACACCAAGTTATAGTCCAACGAGTTTATTTGATTTGGAAATGCCGATGTTGGATTGGGGTGTACAAAGTTAAAAATCACACAACACCAGGTTATAGTCTAACAGGTTTATTTGGAAGCACTAGCTTTCGGAGCACTGCTCCTTCATCAGATGGTTGTGAAGTATAAAATCGTAAGACACAGAATTTATAGCAGACGTTTACAGTGTGATGTAACTGAAATTATATATTGACAAAGATCGGGATTGTTTGTTAAGTCTCTCATCTTTTAGAATGAAAGTGTTGGTTTCAGTTCCTTCAAATGTAAATCGCAGAGCATTTAAAAGTTACATTCTCAAGTGAACTTTTAACAATTGGTGTCATGTCGGCCCAGATAAGGTATTGAAGGTGTTAACTCCCTGTGAGGCTCTGTGCCACAATGGTCAGATTGATTCTAATCTAAAAAATGAATTTACATAATCTAACGTGGATTCGTGCAGTTTTTGAGCAAAATAAAATGTAATTCTGCAGATACAAATTCACCCCACAAATTTATATGCGTATGTGTGCACGTGAGTGTGTGTGTGGGGTGGGGGGTTATGACTGTCTGTGAGAAAGTGTGTGTATGTGTGTGAGTGTGAGTGTAAAGGGGTATAAGTCTGTGACAGGGTGCATGTGTGAGTGTGGGAGTGTATGTGTGAGCGTATGAGAGAGTGTCTGCGTGAGTGTATGGGTCTGTAGGAGAGTGGGTGTCTATAGAAGTGTGTGTGTGCATATGTGTAGGAGTGTGTGTGTATGTGAAGGAATGTCTATTTGTGTGTGTCTGTCTGTGTGTGTATAGTGCAATGGAGTCACCTGTAGTGTGACATGAACCCAAGGTCCCAGTTGAGACCATCCTCATGCGTACCGAACTTGGCTTTCAGCCTCTGCTCGACCACTTTTCATTATTGCCTGTCCTCAGTTCTGCCTTGGAAGACGGTCACCCAAAGGTCCAAGGTCAAATGTCCTCGACCGCTGAAGTGTTCTTCGATTGGGAGGGAACACTTCTGTATGTTGATTGTTGTGCAGTGCCCATTCATCCCTGCTGTAGCCTCTGTTTGGTGTCTGCAATGCACCATGCCTAAAGGCATCCTTGCCTGTGGCGTATGAGGTCTATCTGAGGCATGGTACATTGGCTAGACCAAGCAGAGGCTACAGCAATGGATGAATGGACACCACACAACAATCAACAAACAGGAATGTCCCCTCCCAGTCGGAGAACACTTCAGCGGTTCAGAACATTTGACCTTGGACCTTGGACTTCGGGACAGGCAACAACTAAAGGTGGCCAAGCAGAGGCTGATAGCCAAGTTCGGTACTCATGGGGATGGCCTCAACCAGTACCTTGGGTTCATACCACACTACAGGTGACCCTATTGCACCACACACACACACACACCTACACACACACACATTTCGATGCACACACACTCTCCTACAGACCCACATACACACACAGACCCTCTCTCACAGATTCACACATACACTCCCACACTCTCATATGCACCCTCTCACAGACTTATACCAATTTGTAGTGGTTCTGTTCGGCGAGCTGGAAGTTTTTATTGCAAACGTTTCGTCCCCTGGCTAGGAGACATCATCAGTGCTCTGGAGCCTCCTGCGAAGTGCATCTTTGATGTTTCTTCCGGCATTTATAGTGGTCTGTCCTTGCCGCTTCCGGGTGTCAGTTTCAGCTGTCCGCTGTAGTGATTGGTATATTGTGTCCAGGTCGATGTGTCTGTTGATGGAGTTTGTGGATGAATGCCATGCCTCTAGGAATTCCCTGGCTGTTCTCTGTCTGGCTTGCCCTATGATAGTAGTGTTTTCCCAGTCGAATTCATGTTGCTTGTTGTCTGAGTGTGTGGATACTAGTGATAGCTGGTCGTGTCGTTTCGTGGCTAGTTGGTGTTCATGTATGCGGATTGTTAGCTGTCTTCCTGTTTGTCCTATATAGTGTTTTGTACAGTCCTTGCATGGTATTTTATAAACTACATTAGTTTTGCTCATGTTGGGTATTGGCTCCTTTGTTCTAGTAAGTTGTTGTCTGAGCATGGCTGTTGGTTTGTCTGCCGTTATGAGTCCTAGCGGTCGCAGTAGTCTGGCTGTCAGTTCTGAAACGCTCCTGATGTATGGTAGTGTGGCTAGTCCTTTTGGTTGTGGCATGTCCTCGTTCCGTGGTCTATCTCTTAGGCATCTGTTGATAAAGTTGCGCGGGTATCTGTTTTTGGCGAATACCTTGTATAGGTGTTCCTCTTCCTCTTTTCGCAGTTCTGGTGTACTGCAGTGTGTTGTAGCTCTTTTGAATAGTGTCCTGATGCAGCTTCGTTTGTGTGTGTTGGGGTGGTTACTTTCATAGTTTAGGACTTGGTCTGTGTGTGTTGTTTTCCTGTGTACCCTTGTGGTGAATTCTCCGTTCGGTGTTCTCTGTACTATCACGTCTAGGAATGGGAGTTGGCTATCCTTTTCTACTTCTCTCGTGAATCGGATGCTTGTGAGTGTGGCGTTGATGATCCGGTGTGTTTTTTCTATTTCCGTGTTTTTGATGATTACGAAAGTGTCATCGACATATCTGACCCAGAGTTTGGGTTGAATTTGTGGTAGGGCTGTTTGTTCTAACCTTTGCATAACTGCCTCTGCTATGAGTCCCGAGATTGGTGATCCCATGGGTGTTCCGTTGATTTGTTCGTATATCTGATTGTTGAATGTAAAGTGTGTAGTGAGGCATAAGTCCAGTAGTTTAAGTATGCCGTCCTTGTTGATAGGTTCCGCCTCCTGTTTTCTGTTGTGTAACAGAAATTGCGCGCCAAAAGTCGTTAATTTCAAAGACCGCTAATCATGAATGGACCCGGACCATAGAACAGGCTGTCACTATAGGACAGAACAGGAGGAGGGCCGAAGGGCCTGTTCCTGGGTTGTAGATTTTCTTTGTTTTCTTTGTGACATGTTCATTCTAAAAGATGAGAGATTTAACAAACAATCCAGGTCTTTTTCAATATATAATTCCAGTTACATCACACTGTAAACTTCTGCCTTAAATTCTGTGTCTTATGATCTTATACTTCACAACCGTCTGATGAAGGAGCAGCACTTCCAAAGCTAGTGCTTCCAAATAAATCTGTTGGACTATAACCTGTTGTTGTATGATTTTTAATTTAGGTTTATTTGAAATCACAAGCTTTCGGAGCATTGCTCCTTCATCAGATGAAATGGCTGCTCCAACCGTTTGTGATTTCAAATAAACCTGTTGGATTATAACCTGGTGACATGTGACTTCTGACTTTGTCCAACCCAGTCCAACACCAGGACCTTCAAATCATGGCTGCCACTGACACCACAAATTGTGATCAATTTGATATGCATGATCTCCAAGATATGTGAGATCACAAGTCTGCTAAATTCGACCTATAACACAGACTACGCTGACAGACTCTATTGTTGCACTTTCGCATATTCCTCAATCATCTCGTACACCAGCTCTACAGCAGACACTGCAGCCTTGAAATCAAGATGGAGTTCATATTCTCAGCTTGCACTCAGAACACAGTGGACCAGCTACGAGACATTGCCAAACAGATGAGGCAACAGAACCACACCACTTACATGCACACCAATAACAAGAAACTTGAGAAACTTGGTGTCACCACCAGAATTAACCAGCCTCCCCCAGGGAGTCCCTCAGTTGAAACTGGTACCACCGCAGGAAGGCCATTGCCAACTTGTCTGACCACACTCTTCAACCAGACAAAATCAAAGTTCTCAGCCAAAGCCTCAATTTCTGCCCCACTACCAAAATGGACCTCATTGGTCTCGCAGCAGAGACAGAGGTATTCATAAGGCAAATGAGGCTCTGGAAATTCTTCCACAAACCCCAAGATGTCAGCCACAAGACCAATGAGACAACTAACAAATAGTCGAAAGAGAGATCTTCAGTGCAAAAACCAAAAAAGAAAGAGTTGAATTGGACCCCTTCAGAAGGCCGCTGCCCTAGGCTCAACATGCGTGGTCAAGCCATCAGGAGATGCATCAACTTCAGATTCATCAGCCGCACTCATAAGATAGGCGAGAATGTCATCCAAGCACAATGCAATGCCATCCATGCTCTCAAGACCAATAGCAATATCATCATCAAACCAGCAAAGGAGGAGCTAGAATAGAAAGGACTAGTGCAAAGAAATGAATGTCACCAGACATGGGAACAGTGCTCTGAAAGCTTGTGATTTCAAATAAACCTGTTGGACTATAACCTGGTGTCATGTGACTTCTGACTTTATCCTCTGGCTCGACACTAATCTTCACAACTTTGTTTGCTTTATCTTTTGCTTGTATGCTGTCCCTGACTTCCCTGGTCAACCATAGTTGTCTTATCAATAAAAATAAAATCAAATTACTGCAGATGCTGGAATCTGAAACCAAAAAAGAGAAAATGCTGAAAAATCTCAGCAAATCTGGCAGCATCTGTAAAGAGAGAAAAGAGCTGATATTTTGAGCTCAAAACATCAGCTCTTTTCTCTCCTTACGGATGCTGCCAAACTTGCTGAGATTTTCCAGCATTTTCTCTTTTTTGGTCATGGTTGTCTTATCCTCTCCTTAGAATGTTTCTTCATCCTTGGGTTGAATTTCTGCTGTGCTTCCTGAATTATCCCCAAAACCCCGCCATGACTGATCTACCCTCTTCCCTACTAGAATCCCCTTCCAATCAACTCTGGACATCTCTTCACTCATGTCTTTATAGTTACCTTTACTCAAGTGTAAAACTATTAAATTTGATTCCAGCTACTCCCTCTCAAACTGTAGGGTGAATTCTATCATATTATGGTCACTACTCTCTTGGAGTTTCTTCATCTTCAGCTCCCTAATCAAGTCTGCCTCAGAACACATCACCAAATCCAGGATTATCTGTTCCCTTCTGGGCTGTACCACAAGCTGCTCTAAAAAAAATCATAGACATTCAACGAATTCCTTTTCTTGAAGTTCACTAACAATGTGACTTTCCCAATCCATTCGCATATTAAAGACTCCTCCTCCCACCCAATGTTGTAATGGTGCCTTACATGCGTTTTCTATCTCCTGATTTATGCTCTTCCCCACATCCTGACTAGGAGGCATGCATACAACTCTCATCAAGGTATTTTTGACCTTTGCAGTTTCTCAACTCTACTGACACAAATTCTACACCTTCCAACTCTGTATCACTTCTTACTATTGATTTAATTTAATTTCTAAAGACCTGGGCAACCCCAACCCTTCTGCCCATCTGCTTATTCTTTCGATAGAACGTGTACCATTGGATATTTTGTCCCCAGCCCTGATCCCATCTAAGAGACCCACAACATTATACCTGCTAATTTCAATCTGCCCCCACTACAAGCTCATTTATTTGTTTAGTATGCTACCTGCAACACACTCAGTCCTGTGTTGACTGCCCCACTTATCATTGTTGTCCTCTTTTGTGCTATACCTGAAATTAAATCCCTGACCCTTTCCATATTCTCTATCCCACTATGTTCTGGAAACTTAAATAACCTTTGCTGAGCCCTACTCGCCCCTTTCACTTTTTCCATAATTTTCCATGCAACTGAGTCTATCCCCCACTATTTAGTTTAAAGCCCTAGCCCCAACCCTAATTATATGATACATCATGATTCTTTTTCCCAGCATGATTTAGATGGAGCCCGTCCCCCTTCCCCAGTTCTGATGCCAATGTCCATGATTTTAAACCCATTTCTCACACACCAATCTTTGAGCCACACATTTTCCTCTTTAAACTTGTTGACCCTGTGCCAATTTGCTTGTGGTTCAGGACATATTTAGAGATTAATATCACTTTGGTTCTGCTTTCTAATTTAGTTCCTAGCTACTCATGTTTCCTCATCGGAAATTCTTTGCACTTTCTACCTATATCGTTGGTATCTATGTGGAGCTCCTCTGCAGCCCAAATGAGATATCCTGAACCCGGACACCAGACATTTGAGACTCTCAATCATGGCCACAAGGAACAGTGTCTATTCCTTTGACTATACTATACCTGACTAAAAACACATTTCTCTTTTCTCTCTGCACCTGAAACTCAAGTGTCCAGGTAACTCTCTCCCTCCCGAATGTATCAGTGTTCGTAACTTGCTCATCAACTTATAGCCAGAGTTCTTCTAACACTTGCTACTGATGTGGTCACTCTAAACCACAATGGGGTCCGCCAGCTTCCACATCATGCAGTTACAACACATTGCCTGACCTGGCATCTTTAATTTCTTAGTTCTTAATTTGATATTTAAAGATTTTGTACTGCTCTTTTAGTTTGTAGCATGTAAATATTTCCCCATTTACTTTGAATCTAAAAGTAATCTATAACAGTCAAATTAGTAGCTTCACCAACCAATGAACTTAAGATTTTCCCAGAATGTCACTCTTTTGTGCAGGATCCACGATCCTTGATTTCAATTTATCCCATTTCTTAAAAATCCAAACTATGAGCCAAAAAAAATCCAAGAAAAAAACACCTATTCCACTCTGTTTTGAATTCCAATGCTGCCTCCAAATTCCCTGAACTATATAGTCACTTAGGCTTGGCTCACTCTGGACAGTATCTCTCACTCCTGGCCATGCAAACCTTACTAGTCATATACATTCTTAAATCGAGCTGATGACTCATACTTACTAAGCTTCAGTAGTAATTAACACTTATTATTCTTCTTATTGTAATAATAACAATTATTATCATTAATACTATTCAGGCTTCATGTACAAAAATAGAAATTGCTGAAAAAGCTCAGCAGGTCTGGCAGCAATTGTGGAGACAAATCAGAGTTAACGTTTCAGGTCAAATGACCCTTCCTCAGAATTGACTGTAGCTGGAAAAAAATTCAGTTTATAAGCAGATAGGGTGGAAGACATGGCTAAGGAGTAAGGTGTTTGACAGACTTCAGGTGTTTGACTGACAACTGTCCCTCAGTCAGCTGAGTCAAGTACTTTATTACCTTGCATTAGGCAACTGAATTTTAAACTGATAAGATATGCTGCATGATGTGCATCATATCATGTTCCTGCTACCCATTCAGCAGTTACAGTGTCTTCATTCTGCAGCAGTTTACTATCCCATCGACACTTGAACCACAACAACAAACTGTATGGTGGTTACTAGGTGACAAGATACACCCTTTGATGTGGACTCCTGGCTTGGGTGTGCAACATACGCACATGTGGACAGCATGCATACAACAAGTCATTCTGTCATGGAAAATGTAACAAATCAAACACTAGAGACGTCAAACAATATTGCCTGGGCCATACTGAAAGAGTGATTCAATACTTAGAATAAAAGGTGCCAGGATTCAGGATGGTCTGCTGAAGGCTACAGAACCTTTCTATCATGAGAGTACAGTCCTTGCTGCCAGCTATAAGTGACCAGAGCAAGGAGGAGGTGGAGGGCTATAGGGAAAAGAAGGAAGGGAGGAGACAGCCAACATCACATTTCTAGCTTTCATTATTTGTGATGAAAGGCCATTGTCTTAAAACACTAATGACTTCTCTCCACAGATATTGCCTGATCTGCTTTGTTTTTCCATTATCGTAACTCCTTTCTGGCCAGGTCATCGGTGATCCAATTATGTTCTGAATGTCATCCAATTATGATATCAGGGAACACACCTTCCTTTATCTTCCCTCTGTTCCTGATCATCAGAACAACAGCTGGGCCACATTGCAAAAATAAAAAAAACACAAAACAAATATTCAAAATTAAACGTATACATCAGAATAGACCATTTAATTTTTAAAAAATCAATGAATCTTCCTACATATTTCATTAGTGCCTATCCTATGGGAACTTTTGCCTGTTCTGGTGGAGACTGTGGAATGAGAGAAAAGTGGAATATATGTAAGTGAATTAGGTATGAATTAGGTAGGTGGATTAGGTATGAATTCTGGGCCCCTATGTACTGCCCTATCCCAGGCCCTGTTGGGAATCAGTGGTTCCACTTCCCACTGGTTAGTTGCTGCTGCTCCCAACTATGGGCCACCCAGCTCTGCATGAAAAAGAAAACTTCATTAGCAACTGTGGTCTATCATTTTCAGATGAAATGCGTGTTAAAGCTGAATTGATGATAGAGGTTGTGCAATGTGAAAATGAGGCTTTCAGACATGTAAGTGTTAATGTTAATTTGAGCTTTGTTTGTTTGAGAATCTGGGTAGGTGAGTGAAGGAAATGTAATGAATAGAGCAGTGTCTGAGGCTACTGATTCATTCAGAAGGAAGCAGCCTATAATGATACATTGTGACCTCAACCATTCATTGAACTGTACTGCACAATATTCTAGACTGTTAGCATTGACCACAATGACTATCTGCTCCCATTTCCTTTACAATATCTGTCTGAAGGCAAGAGGATCTCTCTTCTCTTTGTCCAATGCTGCTGTGGAGAACCCTGGGAATAACTTCTAGCCAAATGCACATTTCTGAATCCTCTTCCTAATCAAACTCTTCCACAACCAAATCAAGTACCTGATGCAATTGGAATACAAATCACCTTTAAAGATGGCAGTCTGCCTTTACATAATGAAAGCTACCTTTAAATAGTAGTGATGAAAGGTTCCAACCTGAAACGTCAACTTTCCTGTTCCTCTGATGCTGCTTGACCTACTGTACTTTTTCCAGCTCTACATTTTATCAACTCTACCTTTAAATAGTGCTTGCCTATTTAAACAGCTGCTTGGATTTCCTCCTGAGGCATGCAGTTACTCAGCAGTATATTTTGAACTGGATTGCATTGTCATTTTAATTAGCAGACAGCATAAAGTTTATAGGATCATGGAATTGTTACAAAGCAAAAGAAGACCAGTGAGCTCATTGCGTTGGCACTGCCTCTCTGAGTATTTGTACTTGGCAGGTATTTTCCCTGTAATCTGTACATTATTTGTATTTAAATAATCATTGAATGACCCCTTCAGTGCCTCAATTGAATTTGCTTCCACCATACTTCAAGGCAGTGCATCTATATCTGAACTACTCATTGCATATTATATACTACTAGCATTACTTTGCACAGGTGCAAATTAATGGCACATTTCACAGTTTCAGTTTTTAGAGGCAAACCTTTCCTTGGCAATGTTTCTGATCTTAACTGAAAGATAAAAAGGCCATGTTTGAATTTACATTACTATCTCTCCCAATCCAACTGACCTGCTGAGAATAACATCCACGAAGAGAAATAACTTGAAAAATTCAGCAGGTCTGGTGGCTTAGCTTAATATTTAACATTTCCACTTTGGGATAGAAGCCCCATCTATCCAGCTTATCCATGTCCCTCATAGTTGTAATTGCTTCTATCAGGTCACCCCTCAGCATCTCACACTCTAGTGAAAACAATTCAAGTTTGACCAACCTCTTCTTGTAACTGGTACATTCTAATCTAGGTAATATCCTGGTAAACCTCATCTGCACTCTCTCCAAAGCCTCTACAGTCTTCCTGTAGTGCAACAAACAGAACTGCACACAATATTCCAAACGTGGACTGACCAAAGTCTTATAGAATTGCAAAATGACTTGCCAACTTTTATATTCAATGCCCCAACCAATGAAGACAAGCATTCGTATGCCATTGTTATCATCTTATCCATTTTTGTTGCAACTTTCAGGGAGCTATGGACTTGCACCCTAAGATTCGTTTATATATCACCACTCGGAAGAATCTGGCCATTTACAGTATATTTTCCTCTGGCATTTGACCTCCCAAAATGCATCACCTCACACTTGTCCAGCTTAAACTCCACCCAACCTTCCAGCTGATGGATATCTTACCGTGTACTTTGATATTCCTTCCTGCTATCCACAACTCCACCAATTTTCCTGTCCTCTGCAAACTTAGTAATCAGACTACCAACATTTTTTATTCAAACCGTTTATATGCAAGAGATCCCAGTACTGATCTTTGCAGGAAACCACTGGTCATACACTTCCAGTCAGAAAAACACCCTTCTACAACAACCCTCTGTCTTCTACAGCCAAAGTTATACCAAACTTGCCAACTCACCACAGATGCCAAACAATTTTTATTGCAATATTTCTTAAACTGATGGAAAGATGACATATAATTGCATCAGTTAAAAACAAGTGAAGAGATATCTGTTTCAGTCCTGTACTGGGGAAAGCAGTGATGATCAAAAGTGAGCTCCCTGTTGCACAATAACTTGCTCTGACCTACTTCAATATCTGTGACATTTAATCTAATTCAGTTTCTGATCAATGGCAACCTCCAGAATCGAAATGCTGGAGAACTGGAGAATTTGCTTGGCACTTGTTGGAAGAAAAAACACTTCCCACTCATCAGCTTAAGCCTGGAATTAATGAAGACAAATGATAAACAGTTGGTTCTGATATAATGTGATAGTTCCATTTTCGTGTGATCTTACATTATAAGAAAATCGCACACCATTTAATCTATTAGTGCCGGAATCGCATTATAGCCAATATAGATAAGGAACATTCACATTCTACAAATAACAGTCTAAATTCTTCAATCATGTTAAATCCAATTTGTGTTGAAGAAACATGCGTTATAGCAGAACCAACTATCGGCTTATCTTACTCTCCTTCTTGGTCCTATACCTTGCTTTATTCTTCTTCCAACAGTCATCAAGTTTCTTTTTTGAAAGTAATTATAGACTCAGCTTCAATAACTGTTTATAGCTAAGATTTTCATAACTACCCTCTAACTTGTTTTTTAACTCTAAACTTCCATTTGAGTCCTCACATTACCATCTCATCAGCCAACTGAAGTGTTTGTTCATTTTTAAATCTTCTCCAAGGACTGATTTTAATACTTCTTCAAGATGTTGAAGATTCTAATCACTTCACCCCTGTAGCCTTGCAAAAACTGTACTAAATTCTCACACCTCATTTCAAAACTAAAAACATTCATCTTTGGCAGCATCCTAATACATCTTGGTAGTATCCAAGTGAACCTGAAGCGAAATGTCATTACTTTGGTATTATTTCTTGAATCGTAGTCACTCCAAAATTGAAAATGATTCTCCAACTGTTATCTAAATGAGGAACAATGCTTAATTAAATTTTTACACCAAACCTTTGAATTGTCTGCTTCTAGATTTAATAATCAGGAATCCATTTGTCTTTTTAGTGACTTCTGCAATTGCAATGCCATTTATTTTGTTGTTAGATTATAATAGTTAATTTACATTTCCAAGTTCCTTTTACTATTTCAGTCTATGCTGATTCTCCCTTCATTAGGAAGAATCACTTCAAAAGATATTATTTAGCCTACAATATCTCAAATCAAGCACCACTCTTCATTGTGCACCTGAATAATAATGCTAATTTTAACTCAGACTAGTTATTTGGCAGATAGAGGATCAAGGTGAGCAGTAAACTCCTATTACCTCACTATCAATGAGGCTGGGATGATTTTAACATTGGGGTTTTGTTTTAATATGGTTAACAGCTGCACATACATTTCATTGACTCAAGAAATAGGCCATCTGGGAATTTTCTCTGCACAAAACCACCGGCCATGGACAACATGGAGTCCTGTATATGTGTATGCTGCTAAGCAGCAACCTTGGAAGGCCTATGCAGTGCAAAGGTTCCATGTGAAACAGTGCCGTGCACATCAGAAGAAAATTACACCAGTCCTTTGTAAAAAGAGGGTCAATGATCTTACAAGAGTACCAACGGTGATTTATCTCTTCACCCAAGTCAACCACACTTGACAATGCTTCTTTCAGCTTCTTCTCCGCCACTCCAACCAATTCTTTTTTTCTTCAATTACTTATTCAATTATCACAAGGACTCACTGCAACAACTCTCTTTCTCATTCTAAAAAACATAATCATTTTCGTTGCTGCTTTATACCGCACATCAACAGCACTGTCTTCTCAAATTCTAGCACTTTTCAGACCAGCAACTCCACAGACCCCTCCTCACTTCTTATTTTTGCTGATTTTACTTTCTAATTGATCACTGTCAAATGCTCACTTCTATCATATCCCTTCTCCTTCTCTCAAACGTTGCAACAAATGTATAAATTGTACAATTCTCCATGTATCTTTCAACAGTAACTCACTGAATTTCACCCTCTGTTCTGCAAAGCTGGGTAGTGAAGCATGCTAGGGAGAGGATCAAGATCAGGGAAGTTTACCTGATACAATAGTCTTCACCCAGCAAGAAGCCCTGCAGATTAGTCAACCAGAAAAAAACTATAAGCATTCACAGTAGTGAGGCCACTGTTACTTACAGTCCTTCAGTCATATCAGCAAATGTTCTGTAAGCTTCATAAGTGCATTTTGAAGCTTGTCATTTACTGTCCAACATCTCAGTACCATCTTAATATTCCTTTTTTCCTGTAGCTTTTACTCAGCATTTGGAACCCGCTGAAGAAGAAAGCAGAGAGGTACACGAGGATATGAGCTATAGGGCGAGGCTGAACAGGCTGGGGCTGTTTTCCATGGAGCGTCAGAAGCTGAGGGGTGACCTAATAGAGGTTTACAAAATTATAAGGGGCATTGATAGGAAAAATAGACAAAGTCTTTTCCCTGGGATAGGGAGTCCAGACTAGAGGGCATAGGTTTAGGGTGAGAGGGGAAAGATATAAAGTAGACCTACGGGGCAAATTTTTTCAAGCAGAGGGTGGTATATGTACAGAATGAGCTGCCAGAGGAAATGGTGGTGGCTAGTACAATTGCAACATTTAAAAGGCATTTGGATGGGTATATGAATAGGAAGGGTTTGAAGGGATATGGGCCAGGTGCTGGCAGGTGGGACTAGATTGGGTTGGGATAACTGGCCGCCATGGACAAATTGGACCAAAGGGTCTGTTTCTGCGATGTACATCTCTATGACTCTATGTATTATCATATTCTCCATTCCTACCAAGCAACAACATAGATATTGGCAAACTGTGCAGCAGAAGGTAGTGAAATAGCTAATGCATGTCATCAACAAATGATAGCAGGGAAACCCATTAGTTAGCTTCATCACAGTACTGTAATACTGAGAATTTGCCAAATAATTTCAGTATTATGACTAAAGTATTATGTACGGAGGAGTTTAATTTGAACATGTGTGCTGTCATCTCCCACATGAGGCCATGAAATCAACTGGAACAATTTTCTGGTAGTAGCCAGGGTGCAACAGTTTATACCAGGCACATGCAGACTTAAATACCAAGAAGTTGCCAAGCATAAGCATTTTAAGACCCTCAACACGAACAAACAAAGTTTTCTAGCATCCTTACTAAAAAACGAGAGGCACATTTCGTAATAGTTGACTGAGGAAACTTTCTTATATCAAAGACAGAACAGTTTAATACTGAGTGAGAAATTAATTGAAGGCAAGTTTTGTGTTAGGAGTTAAATTCATCATCTTAACCGCATTTGGCAATGTGGTCTACAGTGTGGTTTATAACAGCTTCTGAGTCTACATTGTCAGTATGCCATTGATATAGAAGCTGACTGAATTGTTTCAATGTTCTTTTATGTAGGATAAAGGGAGGGGATATAACAAGAACTGTCACTACAGAGGGATTTTGTGCAAGGTTTCAGGGCAGGTGAACAAACAGGTCATAGATGTACAGCATGGAAACAGACCCTTCGGTCCAACCTGTCTATGCTAACCAGATATCCCTACTCAATCTAGTCCCACCTGCCAGCATCTGGACCATATCCCCCCAAACCCTTCCTATTCATATACCCATCCAATTGTCTCTTAAATGTTGCAATTGTACCAGCCTCCACCACTTCCTCTTGCAGCTCATTCAATACAAGTACCACCCTTTGGGTGAAAAAGTTGCCCACGAGGTCTCTTTTATATCTTTCCTCTCTCACCCTAAACCTATGCCCTCTAGTTCTGGACTCCCCGACCCCAGGGAAAAGACTTTGCCTATTTATCCTATCCATGCCCCTCATAATTTTGTAAACCTCTATAAGGTCACCCCTCAGCCTCCGACGCTCCAGGGAAAACAGCCCCAGCTTAATTATTCTGCAATTAATTTAGTCTCTTGCTACCAGGCATTGAGATGGTCCTTTACATCTGCACTTGGAGGTAGTGAAGACTGCAGAAGCTGGAAAGTCAGAGTCGATAAAGTGTGGAGCTGGAAAAAGCACAGCAGGTCAAACAGCATCAGAGGAGCAGGAGAGTCGACGTTTCAGGTCAGGACCTTTATTCAGGGCTGATGAAAGGTTCCGACCTGAAACGTGGGGACGCCTGCTCATCCGATCCTGCTCTTTACTTCTGCACTTCCTCACCTCCATCCTGGTATTCATCTAAAGAAAAGTTCTTCTCTACCATGCCTTCTCTAAAGCCTCATTGTTCAGTACAGGAATATGCAAAGCACAGCTTCCAGATCTGACTAAACACCACAAGTGTTATTATATTTCAGTTGAGGTTGGTTTTTATGGGAATGTGCACGAGACAACCTGTCATATTCCTCACTCAATTGAACATTAGGGAAATAACTGAATTATGGAGGATAAATCTTTCCTGCGCATTGTGCATAAATTGATAGGATCCGCTTCACTGATTGGAGATCAGTGGATATTATTGGAGTAAAAGCTTTTCCTGCTCATAAATTAGAGTATTCCAGCTGGTGTTCTGGTGTCCAAATGACAAAATGTGTTTGATTTATAAAAGCCTGATTATGAGAGAAGCCAACCACTTCTGTGAATCCTCAAGCCCTCTATTAATGGCTCTTGAGATCAATATGGAAAGTAGCATACTTGTTAACCCTGGTAAACGGAATATCAGTGCTCTGGAGATGCGGGTGACACATGCTGCATCAGTTTGTAATCACGCAAGCTTATCTGGTAATGAAAATATCTTGTCAGAATCTTGTCAATATAAGATAGAATCTCAATTTTGTATGTCAGGAATGCTTTATTATGGCATACAAAATTAAGATTCTATCTTACATTGACACATAAGTCATAATAACTACATAAGTCTGACCCATTCATGTAACTTGCACCAAGTCAGCTGACTGGATCAAACTGTAACTTGCAGTTGTGTCTCAAGTCCAAGCTGCATGCACCAAGCCATTAAAGCGCCTATCTTTAGATTTCTCCCCAACTTATAATTTTCTACTTTATCTCTTTATATTCACAGTACTCTGACTTTGCTATTTTTAAATTTTTAAATTCTGAAATTTAAGCAATACAACTTTCATTAAAAAGTCAATCATCTATAGGAAAATAGTTAATTTCTATACTAACAATTTTATATTACTCATGTTGATTATTCTGCAAAGATGTGAAGTACACCCTCTGCTTCTGTGACTTAATCCATGCTGTATTATACTGACTTACGTTATTCTAACACAAGTATTTTTACTTCTTTTGTTTTCTTCTATTCTATTCATCCTCAAACTGTATCAAACTTTATGGAGCAAAGACGTTCTGTGCTTTGGTGACTTTCGAAACCATTGCAAAAGTACGTCCCTTGGTCCTGTCAGATAGGGTTGCTTAATAGCAGGAATATTAGGCCAACAGTAATATTAAATGCTGTTTGGCTGACAGCATCACAGATTGAAGAGTGAACCTGGAAACTTTCTGGTCTGCACGAATCAGTACTGAACTAGAAAATACATTTACTCATGGCCCAACTGGCATTAACCAATTCTCATGTATATTAGTCCCTTAGCTTTGTTGAACTTCCACTGCTTGAACCTCATTAGCTTTTCTTTTACAGTTATAAAGTTAGAAGGCTCCAGCTGCTCAAAGCAGACAGAAAACAATTCACATTTGGCAGTCATTAGCTCAGCAGCTGGCATTATTAGGACCAGATGAGGAAAGCAAAACTTATTCTGGATATGGCAGGAAGGAACAAAAAAAAACAAATTCTAACTTGCATCTGACAAACATTTACAAGCCATATGTCAACTTGAAAGACAAGATATACTGTTTCTAGTATGGTACTAATTAACTCCAAAGTTTAAATATAAACATGTTATTAAATGTTCTAATTATTATATTTTGCTAATTCCCAGAAACAGTTTTTCCAGTCAAGCAATATATTTGACAAAATTAATAGCTTTCATTACATTTATGAATACAATTTGAACAAGGTGTTTCTGTAGTCTATACTTACTTAAATCATTTGTGGGAATTATTGTAAAATTTAAAACGTCTCACATGGAACTTGCAAATGAAAATGAATTTAAAGAAGCGACAGCTAGCTGCCCTTCCATCTGCTTTTTCATAATCTCTTGTTATACACTGTCTAGTAATATTGTTGAAAGCAATAGACATGGTCAGTGATGCCACCTAGCATGCAGTTAATAAAGTATTGCATGACTGAATTTAACAAGAATGTACAAATCAGAACAACAAATGGAAGACTTGTTTCTACTTGATTCATATTTCTAAATAATTTACTGTAACCATATTCTTTGCCAGTTGGTCTATCCTGTGTTTCTTGTATGTGCAGATATAAAAGTAAATGTAACTAGAATGGACTTTTCAAAAGTTTAACCATTTCTAAGTCATTATCATGCTTTCTATTTCGCTACTTTTGGATGTTTTACTTAAACAGAAATCAACAAAGACTTAATTGGAGAGAACAGTATCGCTAAGGAAGCTGAATAAACATGCACAGGCAAAGGATTACTATCTTCCCTTCTTTTCCATTCTTTCTCAATAAGCTATTCTCTCGATGTTCCCTTTTATGGAGGAGCAAATTACTGCAGATGCTGAAACTTGTAGTGAAAACAAAAAATTAATGCCCGAAATGTTGATTCTGCTGCTCCTCGGATGCTGCCTGAACTGCTGTGCTTTTCCAGCACCATACTCGACTCACATAACAATAAGCTTAATAATAAATACACATGTAACATCAGCAGTCTGAATCCTTCAGGAAGTACTCCAAATCACCAAGCACATGGAATAACCAGCCACAACTGTGGAAGAAAGAGCCTCTCTTAAAAGCTCTCTCAATAGTTTCTTGAAAAGCATTTTCGTCATTACAGTACCCTTTCTATTCAACTGCAGTTCCAAATCCAATGATGTTCTGTACTACAATATTCCCCCGCATAAACAATATAGCAATTTATCCCTCGGATAGCACCATGCCTCACAGCACCAGGGACCTAGGTTCCTGGGGCGACAGTGTGGAGTTTGCACATTCTCCCTGTGTCTGCGTGGGTTTCCTCCCACAATCTCAAAGGCGTGCAGGTTAGATAAACTGGCTGTGCTAAACTGTCGACAATACTCAGGGATGTGTAGAATGGATGCATTAGTCAGGAGTTAAATGTAGGGAAATGGGTCTGGGTGTTACCCTTCAGAAGGTCGGTGTGAACTTGTTGGACTGAAGGGTCTGTTTGCACACAGTAGGGATTCTATGGATTCCTTTTCCTCCACCTCCATGGCAGTAAATTAATGTTCAAATAGATAATTCAATGAAAGTATAATGAAAACTCAATGAAAGCTCTGGAACGTTCTGGTTTCCTCTGACCCCTCTGCCCTTACCTTCAACTAAACAAAACTCTACGGTTTTCAAGACTGATATATACATGACAGATTACCTTTCATGTGCTCTGCCATAACGAATATGCCTTTTTGCTATTGTTATTATTTGTTTATTTCTCCCCATTTCTTTATTTCTCTTCTTCTTTCAGGTTGTCCTTTCTTTTTCTATCGCTTTATTTAATCAGTCATACAACATGGAAACATATCCTTCAGTGCAATCAGTCCATGCTGAGCAAAATTCCAAACTAAACCCATCCAACCTCCCTGCCTCTGGCCCATATCCTTCCAAACATTTCCTATTCATGTATTTATCCAAATGTCTTTTAAATATTGTAATCGTATCAAATCCACACACAAACCACCCTCGGGGTAAAAAAAATGTCCCTCGTGTCTTTTTAAAATCGTTCCTCTCACCCTACAATTGTGCTCCTGGTCTTGCAATCCCCCATTTTAGGGAAATAACACCGAACATTAACTGTATCGGTAAACCCCATTATGTTATAAATATCTTTAGCGTTGCCTCTCAATCTCCTATGCTCCAGTGAAAAAAGACCCAGACTAACCAGTCCTTCTTTGCAATTCAAACCTTCTGTACCTGGCAACATTCAGGTAAATCTCTTCTGAACCCCCTTCAACTTAATAATACTTTTCCAATAACTGGGGACCAGAACTGGACACATCCCAGAAGAGGTCTCACCGATATTCTATACAAACTTCAACATTATTTCCCAACTCCTATACTCAAAGGACTGAGCAAGGAAGGCAACCATGCTAAACGCCTTTTTAACCGCCCTGTCTATATGTGACCCAAATTTCTGTTCTCTTCCTCTCTAACACTTAAAGCAGAGCGAAGCAGACTTGATAGGCTGAAATGAGTAGAGGAACATAGTGAATGTTGAGATTAGAGATGGATGTTTGATTAGTCTGGATCACGTTGACATAAGTAGGGAAGACATATTGGGTAGGCTAGAGGTTATTAAGGTGGACAAATCCCAGGATTGGATGGGATCTATACCAGGTTGCTGATGGAGGCGAGAGAGGAAATAGCTGGGGCCCTGACAGATATCTTTGTGGCATCCTTAAACACAGGTGAGGTGCCAGAGGACTGGAGGGTTGCTCATGTTGTCCCCCTGTACAAGAAGGGTAGTAGGGATATTTCGGATAACCACAGTCCAGTGAGCCTGTTGCCAGTGGTGGGAAAGTTGCTGAAGAAGGTACTGAGGGATAGGATCTATTTATATTTAGAAAAGAATAGGCTTACCAGTGATAGGCAACATGGTTTTGTGTGAGGGAGATCGTGCCTTATCAACTTAATCGAGTTCTTTGAGCAAGAGACCAAGTTCATAGGTGAAGAAAGGGCTGTTGATGTCATATACATGGACTTTAGTAAGGCATTTGATAAAGTTCCCCATGGTAAATTAAGTCACAAAGTGAAGTTACATAGTGTGTAGGGTGTTCTAGCTAGGTGGATAAAGAACTGGTTGAGAAACAGGAGACAGAGAGTAGTAGTTGAAGGGAGTTTCTCGAAATGGAGAAGGGTGACCAGTGGTGTTCCACAGGGGTCAGTGCTGGGGCCACTGTTGTTTGTGATATACATAAATGATCTGGAAGAGGGAACTATTGGTATGATCAGCAAGTTTGCAGATGACACGAGGACTGGTGAAGTAGCAGAATGCATAAGGGACTGTCAGACAATACAGGAGAATATAGATAGACTGGAGAGTTGGGCGGAAAAGTGGCAGGTGGAGCTCAATCCAGACAAATGTGAGGTGATGCATTTAGGAAAGACTAATTTTATAGTGAATTATACTGTAAAAGTAAGAGCCTTGGGAAAAGTTGATGGGCAGAGAGATCTGGGAGTGTAGGTCCATTGTAACCTGAAGATTGCTGCACAGGTGGCTAGAGTGGTCAAGAATGCATACGGAATGCTTGCCTTCATCGGATGGGGTATTGAGTATAAGAGCTGGCAGGTCATGCTAAAATTGTACAAGACATTGGTTTGACCACATTTAGAATACTGTGTACAGTTCTGGTCGCCACATTACCAAAAGAAGGGTGGATGCTTTGGAAAGGGTGCAGAGAAAGTTTACAAGGATGTTGCCTGGTATGGAAGGTGCGAGCTATGAAGAGAGGTTGAGGAGGTTAGGTTTGTTTTTATTATAAAAAAGGAGATTGAGGGAGGACCTGATTGAGATTTACAAAATCATGAAATCTATAGACAGGGTAGATAGAGATATGCTTTATCCCAGGGTGAAGGATTCAATAACGAGAGGTCAAGCTTTCAAGGTGAAAGTCTAAAGGGGATACATGCGGCAAGTACTTTACACAGAGGGTGGTGGGTGCCTGGAACATGTTGCCAGCAGAGTTAGTAGAGACAGGCACGGTAGATTCATTTAAGATGCGTCTGGACAGATGCATGAGTAGGTGGGGAACAGAGAGATATAGATGCTTAGGAATTGACCGACACGTTTAGACAGTAGGTTTGGATCGGCTCAGGATTGGAGGGCCGAAGAGCCTATTCCTGAGCTGTAAATTTTCTTTGTTCTTCGTTCATTGGTATCACTTCTAATATCTTAGCGTATTTTCATTATAACCTTAGGGAGAAGCCATAAACCAAAATAACCAAATTTACTGAATGACATGCAAATGAAAATGTAAGATTTCACATTTTATAACTTTTACATGAATCAGTAAACAAAACATTAGTTAACAGACAATTAAACTTCAAATAAAAAAAGAGTAAATTTTGCTTCAAATTGTTCAACATAACAAAGATACATCTTACACAAGCACAAGCATTCCCCTTCAGTACGTATGGCATTACATAGCTGCACAATTCCAGAACAAGCTATTCTTTATTTGTGATTGGTGGGTAGGGAGTCATATCCGACAACAATCTTCATATTTTCATGACAATTATCATCAATGGTGCACATTTGTATAAATGCTTTCTCCCTTGGGTCATAAGAGTGCCGATGTGTAGCTTTTTATATCAACCATTAACAGTCCATTTCATAATTTGGTCATTTCTGGTAAAACACACAGTTCCTTAATATCTCTGAGCTATTCACACAGCCTTTAGAACTTTTTAATCTGCTCACTCAGTGGCTCATAGAACTGCTGCATCTTTGTACTGATCACCTTCTAACTCCAGGTCTCCTTTGCTTCTGCCAGCCACATGTTCTTTCCTATGTTACCTCCTTCCAGTTGGTAATGCTTCCAGGTGGAGATTCACCAGGTCATATGGATCAGTATTTCACATTATCCAAGAACATTACAAGTGATCCCTTTACAATTGATGCAAATTTTTAAAAATCTTCTTCAAATATTCTTTAAAAAAATATGTATTTTCTAGACATTTGAAAGAGATTGCAGATGTTACTTGCTGGACTACTGGGTTGAAGTTGTCAGACTTTACATTAGCATTACAAAGTAAAATTAGAATCTGTGCCAAGTAAGGTAGTAAACAGGGCAGATGGCCAAATGCTTGGTTAAAAAGAGTGACTTCAAGAAGCATCTTAAAAGGAGCAAAAAGATAAAGAGACGGAGTGGTTTAGGGTGATACTGAAAGGGAACTACAGAGCTAAATGTCTGAGCAGTTCATGGCAAGTAATTGCGGAGTGAATGAAACCAGGATGCTCAAGAGTCCAGGATTAGAGGAGCGCAAATATGTTAGAAGATTTTGGGGCTGCTGATTACAGAGACAGAGCTTGTGAAGTCAAGGAAGGATTTGAAAAGAAGAATAAGAATTTTAAAAGTAGCATAATGTTTGACCAAGGCTCAATGTAAGGTAGTGAACACAGGGTTACAGATTAGTAAACACAGGGTGGTAAGTGCAAGGATATGGGCAGCAAAGTTGCAGGGAAGCTGACCAAGATTCCATTGCAATAGTCAAGTTGAGTAATAACAAAGGCAAGAATGAGTAGTTCATATAAATTAATGTAGGACTATTAATTGAATAAATTAATTATACAAAACATCCCATTATTGATAAAAAGAAGTTTTAAACCTATCAAATTAATTATATTTGGATTTAACTGAATTCATTCTCACACATAAGATAACAATGGAACTTACTCTTGATCAGTTAAGTCTTTTTTCAGTTTCAGAATCATCTTTCAACAACATAACATTTTTCTCTCCATCTCAATGAATTAGATTATCTGCAATTTTGAATAATCTCATTGTTTTTTATCTTAATAGCATTCAATGACTTGATGACAAAATCACATAACACATCAATTTGAAAAGCACAGATTTCCTTTTTCCATCTTTTTCTTCCACTGTTAACCATCCACATTCTCTATTCAGTGTGAACATAGCTGAAAATGTGTTGCTGGAAAAGCGCAGCAGGTCAGGCAGCATCCAAGGAACAGGAGATTTGACGTTTCGGGCATAAGCCCTTCATCAGGAATGCCCGAAACATCGAATCTCCTGTTCCTTGGATGCTGCCTGACCTGCTGCGCTTTTCCAGCAACACATTTTCTGCTCTGATACTCCAGCATCTGCAGACCTCATTTTCTCCTCAGTGTGAACATATTCAATGAACAGCTTGTGAGTCACACAGCCAAGGTTGAGACACAAATAGGAGAAAGTGAGGACTGCAGATGCTGGAGATCAGAGCTGAAAAATGTGTTGCTGAAAAAGTGCAGCAGGTCAGGCAGCATCCAAGGAGCAGGAGAATCGACGTTTCGGGCAAAAGCTGAAGAAGGGCTTATGCCCGAAATGTCGATTCTCCTGCTTCTTGGATGCTGCCTGACCTTCTGCGCTTTTCCAGCAACACATTTTTCAGACACAATCTTGTAACTATAATTTGCTGCAATTTATCTGCAGGCATCTCTTGACTTAGTCACGGTATCTGAAAACATTCCACACTAATAAGGTGCATTCTTCACATAGCCAAGATAACTATTCCACACATTACCACCTTATAACTTCACTCTATCCTCATCCATCCAACCAGTGCCATGAACTTGGACAAACAACTACCCAAGGGATCTTGACATTCAACTTCGTTTAATGTTTGGAAATTACAAAATATTTTGAGCTTGTTCCACCAGCCAGATGGATTAGAACCACTGTGAACCTATCTTCTCAGGTTATATGACTTTTATTAGAATTGTTTTTGAATATTTCTTCTCCACAACCTGGTTGCTGATTATATTGAAATTCATGGACATTTGATATTATGATGTAATGGTGCTCACGTTTTTGCTGCTGTCTGTCAATGTACTGCTGGAAAATAGTCATTTTGTCACTGGCATCTTATCATGGATTCTGAGCATTCTTGTTCTGCCACAACATTAGAATTCTTTTCCTTAGGCAGATATACCAAATAGCTATTGTTCTGAAAGCTTTTTGAATTCAGCATTTCATTTGATCTACTTAAATGCACTTAAACACATTGCATTTCTGTATTATGACACTGTATTATGATTAAGACAATGAAACCATTCTGACAATTTTCCAGGAATCATTTAAGATCAGACCATGGTGCATTTTGAACATCTTTCAGTCTAACGTTAGTTTGTCACAAATGTAAAATTTCCTCACTACAGTGTTGTTGTTTGACAAGTTAACAAATGTTCCAACGTTTAGCTTAAAACCAGCTTCCTACTTAATTTGCTCTTGAAAGAAGCAGACAAGCTCTGTTTGTTGCTTACCATGCAGTCTTTTCTATGTAGCTATGTCTTCGTAATGTATATCCCTGCTCCAGCCCTTCTGCACAGTTATATTGTAAATAAAACATGCATTTATAGGTAGAAAAACTGAGGTTGACTATGAATCCAAGTCTAGCATGTCTAGGTTGGAAGACCTATACTCCCAATAAATGCACAAACACAATTCTCAGAGCTGGAAAATGGGGTCATCATATACATCAAATTGATTTATATGTTGCGATCTGCAGAATGTTAAGTATGTCCCCTATAATTCTTGATCTTTCCATCAAGGAGCCTCATGATTTTGAATATCTCTATCAAATTTCCTCTCAAGCTTCTCCACTCCTGAAGAACAAGCCCAATGTCTCTTATATTTCCATACAACAAAATTATTCATCTCTGAAATCAATCTTGTGAAAGCATTAGCTTTCCAATGTGTGATGTCCAGAACTAGATGAATATTCCAGTTGAGCCTGAACTAATATTTTACATAGGTTTAACATAACTTTATTGCTTTTTTACTCTATGCTTCTTTTATTAAATCCCAGGATGTGTACACTCAATTAATTATTCAATCAACTTAGAGTCCTAGAGTCATACCATAAGGAAACAGACCTTCAGTCCAACTGACCTAGTCCAATTTGTCAGCATTTGGCCCATGTCCCTCGAAACCCTTTCATTTCATGTACTCACCCAGCTGCCTTTTAAATGTTTTAATTATACCTGACTCCACTACTTTTTCTGGCAGCTCGTTCCATACACACACCACCCTCAGTTACGCCTGAGTCCTTTTTAAATTTTTTTCCTCTCACCTTAAACCTAAGCCCTCTAGTTTTGGACTGTCCCACTCTAGGAACAAAACATTGGCTAATTGGCTCTTCACCCTATCCATGCCGCTCATAATTTTATAAACCTCTATAAGGTCACCCCTCAGCCTCCAACGCTCCAAAATAAAATCCCTAGCCTATTCAGCCTCTCCCCAAAACCCAAACCCTCAAGTCCTAGCAATAGTCTTCTAAACCTTATCTTCACTTTCTCAATTTTAACAACATCTTTCCTATGCAAGGGCAGCCAGAGTTGTACGTAGTATTCTAAACGTGGCCTCACCAAAGTCCCGTACAGCTGCAACATGACACCCCAACTCCTACAACTCCTATACTCAATGTTCTGACCAATGAAGGCAAGCATGTCAAATGCCTTCTTCACCATCCTGTCTACCTGCAATTCCACTTTTAAAGAACTATACATCTGCACTCTATCTCTTTGATCGGCAACAACTCCCAGTGCCCCATCATTAATTGTATAATTCATACCCTGGTTTGCCTTGCCAAGGTGCAATATCTCATATCATTCCTGCATAACCCCAAGGGTTTCATTCCTGAGAAATCCCGTGAGTGATGAAATTTGTGAGTGCTGACCTTGTTTCAAAGTATGTTAAAAATAGGTTATAAATTGCAGATAAGTGAGTTGTGTCCTCAGATGTTGAATTTTGTTTTCACTTTTTGGCACAGATAGTCAAATTTGCAAGTCTTGATTTTTGGATAAAGAGGATTTACTGTATATAGACTCAGACTGTTGATTTAAATTTGTACACTTCATTCTATACTATCCCTGTGCATTCTCTCTGCCAAAATGTATCACTTCACATTTCTCCACAATAAATTTCACCAACCTTTTATTCATTCCACCAGCTATTAATGTTCTTTGAAGTTCGAAAGTATACTCCTCATGGCTCATAATACTTCCAAGTTTTGTATCACCCACATATTTTGAAGTTTTGCCCTATATACCAAGATCTAAGTTATTAGCATATATCAGGAAAGAGGGGTCCTAACACTCATTCCTGGGGATCTCTACTTTGCACTGTCCTTTAGTCCGATAAGCAATATTCACCACTACTCCTTGCTTCCTACCATTCAGCCAATCTTGTATCTATTTTGCTACTGTCCCTTTTATTCCAAGAGCTCTAACATTACTCAAAATCTTTTTATCAGATGTTTGGATTTTCATATTCACCATATCAACACCATTGTCCTAATCAACCTTCTCTACTATCTTATTTAAAACCTCAAGATGTTTATGAAACATTCTTTTTCATTAACAAATTCAAGCTGGCCTTCTTTCATTAACTTGCTTTTGTCCTGAATTATTTTTTCCAAAGTGTTCCCCACCATCCAAGTTAATCTGACTGGCTTAAAACAGTTGGTCTGATCTTTACACCCTTGTTCTGAGCAAGACTCAATTATTTGTATTTGCACCAGTCCTGAGTTAAAGGATGATTAGAAAAGTATGGCCAATGCCAAGCAATTTTCACTCTCACTTTGTTCACCATGAGCTTCTCCACAGCCATTTGAGATGGACAATAAATGCTGTGCTAGCCAATGACGCCCATATCCCAAGAAGAAAAAAAAGAAAAAAGTGACTTTGGCTGCATAATAATGGTCCTTGTCCATTATTAACTTTTAGTATATATAGTCTATTTCCCTATCAACCTTAAACCCTCCAAAAGTCTGACAGACCTCCTCTTTCACCATGAGTTGGCCAGTATTTTCTTCCTTTGTAAAAGACAGATTTTTTAAAAGAGTATTAATTTATTATCTCATCCACACCCCTTGCTTTCAAACATAAATCCTCTTTTTGGTCCATAATCAGTCTCACTTCTCCTCTTAGCATTTTTTTTGAACAATTTATAAGCCTATAAGAAAAATTGTATCAAAATTGTACCACGAGACTAATTAAACCAATTTCTATTTGAAATCATAGTGTTTTTGGGAGTCCTCAGCTGTCCTACTGTCTGGAATAGGAACAATATTCTCAACTGCTGAAAATGTGTTGCTGGAAAAGCGCAGCAGGTCAGGCAGCATCCAAAGAACAGGAGATTCGACGTTTCAGGCATAAGCCCTTCTTCAGGAATCCTGAAGCCATTCCTGAAGAAGGGCTTATGCCCGAAACGTCGAATCTCCTGTTCTTTGGATGCTGCCTGACCTGCTGCACTTTTCCAGCAACACATTTTCAGCTCTGATCTCCAGTATCTGCAATCCTCACTTTCTCCACAATATTCTCAACCCCACTTCATGTCACGATGATCAAGGGTCTTCTACTCCAGATTCTACAGTGATATCTCAGTTCAGAGCTGCATGTGAGTGCCCACATGAGATTATAGGTATCTTGAGCTTTTGCCAAATGTAGGCAATGGGAAAAGTGACATGAGTTAGTCATTTACTTACTGAAAAATAGTCTTTCCTGTACAATTAGCTTCATCTGCAAATGAGTGATTAGTTGTCAATCTATCAACTTTACAATGTAGACTTGAAGACAGAACCTAGGCTTAAACCAATAAGTGTGCCTCTCTTTTGCCATTGATTTGTGAGCCAGATTCAGGCTTATACCTATTTTGAACGGTATTAGAAGCTTAGGATAAGGAACTTCCCATTATGGGAATTTTCTGTCCTCAACCAACCCATTTTGCAAATTTCCAGTAACTGGAATTAGAAACATGAACTAGTGACCTTATGTCTCATCAGGTATCCCACCTTTGTCAGATTTTCCACACCCAGCTTTTCTCTTGGGAGTGAAGTTTGGGCTTTGACACAAATGTCTGGAACTGAAAATAGTTTTGATTTCAACATGAAAGACAAATAAAACAACAGTGATTTTAGATAGAAAGACATATAGCTATCGAGCCCACACAATAAGATGATGTTTGGAGAATTTTAATCTGTTAACTCCAAATCAGCCTCATAAGCTTTCTCTGTGAAGTACACTTGTAGATGTCGGCACCCTGTTTTATATTCCTGTAGAATTTGCCTTTTTGCCAGATTTATTCCATTCGACGTTTAGTTGAAAATTACACTTATACATTAACTTACATAGTGCTGATATAGAATAATAACCTCGTTCCATATTCTCCTGGGATATTTCTTTAATAACAGTTGTAAAGAAGATAAAAATGCAAAAACAGATACACTTGCAAGTTTTTTTTTCTGCTTTGCATTGCTTTCAATACCTCTTATTTGTAGTAAAGAGATTAAAACAAAGACTTACTTCTTTTAACCACATAAGTTTAGGTGGCTGCATTTCTGGAGACATTACTCCACCTACATACTTTAGCACATGGTGTTTTGTTTGATTTATGCGGTCTACTTGATCAACTGCTCTGTGATCCATCCACATGATAACATTCCTGTTGTTTATGCCTGCATTATGTGAAGCAGAAAATCATCAAAACCACAGCATAACACAACTTTCAATAACATGATTCCCACAATATGTCAAGAAACAGAAGCTGCATTCCAAATATCACGACACATTGTCGAGTAGCAATTATTTTTTGGCAATGAAACTAACTTTCCAATCATTTCATCCCTGCCTTAGAAAAGCAAAGCCAAAACCATATTTTGAATAACATAGATGAATACAGCCACATCTATAATCGAGCAAAGCAAAACCAGGGAAACCTGCGCTTCGCATTTTTTGAGTTTTGTGAGGCAAAATTGGCAACAATATATGTTTAAAATGGAAATACCATATTATAAAATAGACTTTTGAAAGATAAAGTTTGATTCTGAATTTGTTCTTTAATAATCAGCCTGAAAACACAGATTAAACATGCACTTGCATGCATGCTACCTGTACACAAATAACAGTGTAGTTATTTTTATACACAGTAATAGCAAGTTTAACTTAACAATATTTTTCCGTAAACTTAAGGTCACTATATTTTGAAATCAGTAACATTTACAAAATAGTATTTGAGTAACAACCTATGTTACCTTTTTGATCCAATTAATCATATTGCATATGCTTTTTAAATGCCAGACTGGATAGGTGAATGTGCTGTGGAACATGGTGATAGATGGGTGGGGGAACATGTAAATAGGGTGCACAGGACTCGCCATTTTGATGTGCGAATCAATCGCGATTTCCTTCCCACCATTTCGTGCCCTTTCAAAAATGGCCTTCATACTCTAGTCTGCCTATCAGTGCCCAATATTCTAAATATTTCCTAATCAACTCATTCAGAGCTGTCATTGCGTACAGTAATTCTGGAGCATGTGGGACTTGAATCCAGGCCACACAGCTCAGAGATACAGACAGTGCAACTATATCACAAGATCTCTTGCCCAGTATTTTAAGGCATTGAGAGTGGAGGATGTCTTTAACTGCCAAAGTAATTTTATTTACTAACTACAAGAGTCCTATGTGAGATCTGTCTGATAATTTCTTACATCTTATTGGTGCTAAATTCGAATATCAGCTGCAAACTAATTCATGGAAAAATAAAAAAACTCAAAAAATTAGCAAGTCACTGATGTGAAAAGTAGAGATCATCATACCAATTCATTATTTCAGTAGAAATCTCTTGGAAATGGTGATTCTGATTGATGTAGTAAAGGAGTGCTCTAATTTCCTTTAATAACATGCTCCCCCAAGACAATAAAGGAAACACATAAATGACAAAGTTTACTAGTCACTCAGTCTCAACAAGGAACTGGGCTCAGAGCAGGAGTTGCTGCATTAAATCTTATTTAATGTTTGTGGCCTCTCAAATGGGAGGACAAGATCAATAAATTTATCTCCCAACAATACAGCCTCAACTGTTAAAAATGCCAAGCTAGTATTGAAAATTCCATCTCCCAACAACACCCACATATGTTCCTCCTTTCAGCAAGGTCACCATGACAAAGGTCCTAACAGTAGGTACAGGATTCTGGCAGTGTGGAGGAACAGCCGGTTCTTGAGTTCCACGTACATAGATCCCTCAAAGTTGCCACCCAAGTTGATAGGGCTGTAAAGAAGGCGTATGGTGTTTTGGCTTTCATGAGGAGGGGGATTGAGTTTAAGAGCAACAAGGTTTTGCTGCAGCTGTATAAAACCCTGGTTAGCCCACACTTGGAATATTGTGTCCAGTCTGGTTGCCTCATTATAGGAAAGATATAGATGTTTTATGGAGAGTGCAGAGGAGATTTACCAGGATGCTGCCTGGACTGGACAGCATGTCTTCTGAAGAGAGGTTGAATGAGCTAGAGCTTTTCACACTGGAGAGAAGAAAAAAGAGAGGCGACTTGATAGAGGTGTACAAGGTAATGAGAGGCATAGATAGAGCAGATAGCCAGAGACTTTTCCCCTGGGCAGAAATGGTTGTCATGGAGGGGTCATAATTTTAAGGTGATTGGAGGAAGGTATAGGGGGAGATGTCAGAGGTAGGTTCTTTACACAGAGTGTGGTGGGTGCGTGGAATGCACTGCCAGCGGTGGTAATAGAGGCAAAGACATTAGGGACATTTAAACGACTGCTGGACAAGCACATGGACGGCAGTAAATTGACGGGTGTGTAGTCTAAGTTGTAGGTAAATGCTCGGTTGGCCAAAGGGCCTGTACTGTGCTCTACTGGTCTACATTCTATTTCCTCAAATAGTTAACATCATGCCCTGGAGCAACAACGAAACAGCTGATATTTTTGGGCAACTGTCCTGGACAACTCTTTTTTTCGAATTGACCTCATATTAGTGCTTCCATCATCAGATTTTTTTTGTTAGGAAGAATGTAGTATAAGTTACTAATGGAATGTTATAAAAGGTTTATCCTGCAAAAGATTAACTACTGAAGATGAGGACTACCTCAGTCTCCCTTCACACACAGCATCCAGTCACATCTCATATATTTCTGCCATTGAAGAAGCTTCTTTGCTCCAATATGCTACACCTCAGCTAATGCAGTTAATACATTTAGTAAGTCTTCTTCACCACTCTGTCTACATGTGCTGACACCTTTGGGGATCTATTGACTTGTATACCAATGTCCCTTTGTTTGTCACTACTTCCTAGGAACTACCATTCATTGTGTAGATACTGCCCTTAATAGACCTCCAAAAATACATCACCTCGCACGTTTCAGGATTAAATTCCATCTGCTATTGCTCGGCCGAGTCTACCAGCTGACTGATATCAGACTGTATCCTGACACAATCCCCCCCAGGATCAACAATACCACTAATTTTCATAGTTAAAAATCACACAATACCAGGTTATAGTCCAACAGGTTTAATTGGAAGCACACTAGCTTTCAGAGCGACGCTCGTTCATCAGGTGAGAGTGGAGGGCTCAATCATAACACAGAATGTATAGCAAAAATTTGCTGTGTGATGTAACTGAAATTATACATTGAAAAATTGATTGTCTGTTAAGCCTTTCATCTGTTAGAATACAGTGATAGTTTCACTTCTTTCATGTGTAAATCACAAAACCTTTTTTTAAAAGTTGCATTCTCGGGTTAGCTGTTAACAATGGTGATAGCTAGACAATATGTTGATGGTGTTAGCCCCGTGTGTTCTCTGTCTATGACCTGATGTTTAGATTGATTCTAATCTAAAAAGTGAGATAACAGAGTTTTACATAAATTCATGCAGTTTTTGAGCTCAGAGTTCTACATGAATGTATGTAGTTTTTGAGCAAAGTGCAATGTAACTCTGCAAGTACAAATTCACCCCACAAAATATATGTGTGCATGTGGGTCTTTGTCTGTCTGTCTGGGGTGGGGGTTGTGAGTGTGAGAAAGTGTGTGTGTGTGTGTGTGTGTGTGTTTTCTTTTTGTAGGTGCCTCGACGGACTAAACACTTTCTCCACAGGGAGGCTGAAGATGTTCTTCTCAAGCCACTCTTAGAAAACTCTTACAGCCTTCACACAAAACCATTGGGTGGTCTTCAAACAACGCCAGCCTATCTTTTTAGGTGAGGGAAATACGATAGTTTAGCATCAATTAAACAAAGACAACTTTGCTAGCTGATGCATATGCACAAGACAAAAGACATTTGCATCCTCATGGATATGTGAAACACAAGAGCAGCAGGGAACCCAAATTTCTAATTTAGTTCCAATTTCTAATTCTTCTACTTTGAGAAGAAGCATAAAAGCCTTACTTATAAATCACAAGTGAGGAAATTCTAGCTGACGAGTGATGCACAATGCAACACCAGCTGTGGTCAGTAGTTTGCCACCATGACATGTGGTTTCAGAAGCTCCAAGCAGATGCCAGCCCTGCTTCATCCCACATTACTGGCAAGGGATAATTTCATGTGTGACAGATTTCCCCTTTCCAGAATTAGCATCTTGAGCCATTAAAAGAAATGCAGATGATTGCATCTGACCTAAACAAAACCCATCATCTCTCACAGAGGAAAAGATTTCCATCAAACAAACCAGATATTAGAAACATAAACCTTAATTCTCCCAGGCAGACCCCAGACCATTTCATTTCAAGTGCATACACCTGACTGGACAAGAATGTGCCTACATTAATGGATTCCGATCATTCAAATTGGTTTGACAAGTTCTGGGCACATGCCTTGCAGAAATAACAGCACAAATCCTCCTGCTCCTACCTGCCCACAGCAGCAGTAATAACCAGCATCAAAAATCAGCAGTCGGAAATCCTCAAGGTAAAACATGGTGTTGAATAATTGTAAAAAAACAGATATTACCTGTTCATGGCTTCACCATCTTATGCCTACTTCTTTTCAGATCTTCTGCCAATGAACAATGTCTAAGCCAATTATCCTGCACTTAGCTGCAATTCAGTATCAATGCAATGTACTAACAACAAAATGAGGGAACATCTGTCATTATGGCCCTCAGGCCACCAACATAAATAAACCAGGCTTATAACTGTATTAGGTTTAAATATTTTGCCCTCGGGAGAAAGTTTAACTGTTGGGCGAAGTTCACAGCACAGAATCAGATAAGTTAATCTAATAAGGCAGGTGAAATCAGGGCATGGTTAGGAACATGAGTCTGGGATATAATAGCAATTACAGAAACATGGCTCAAGAATGGGCAGGACTGGCAGCTTAATCCTGGCAACTGACAGGATACAAATGCTACATGAAGGATAGAAAGGGAAGCAAGAGAGGAAGGGGAGTGGCTTTCTTCATAAGGGATAGCATTACAGCGATGCTGTGGGAGGATATTCCTGGAAAGACATTCAGGGAAGTTACTTGGGTGGAACTGAGAAATAAGAAAGGGATGATCTCCTTATTGGGATTGTACTAAAGACCTCCTAATAGTCAGAGGGAAATTGAGAAACAAACTCGTAAGGAGATCTCAGCTATCTAAGAATAATACGGCGGTTATGATAGGGGATTTTAACTTTTCAAACATACACTGGGACTTCCATAGTGTTAAGGGATTAAATGGAGAGTAATTTGTTAAGTGTATCCAAGAAAATTTTCCGATTTAATACGTGGTTGTATCTACAAGAGAAGGTGCAAAGTATGACCTTCTATTGGGAAATAAGGCAGGGCAGATGACTGAGGTGTCAGTGTGGGAGCACTTTGTGGCAAGCGACCATAATTTTATTAGATTTAAAATACTAATGGAAAAGAATAGAACAGATCTAAAAGATGAAGTTCTAAATTGGAGAAAGGCCAATTTTGACAGTATTAGGCAAGACCTTTCAAAAGCTGATTGGGGGCAGATGTTTGCAGGTAAAGGGACGAATGGAAAATGGGAAGCCTTCAGAAATTAGATAACGAGAATCCAGAGAAAGTATATTCCTGTTAGGGTGAAAGGAAAGGCTGGTAGGTATAGGGAATGCTGGATGACTAAAGAAATTGAGGGTTTCGTTAAGAAAAAGAAGGAAGCATATTAAGGGGATATAGACAGGCTAGATCAAGTGAATCCTTAGAAGAATATAAAAGCAGCAGGAGTATACTTAAGAGGGAAATCAGGAGGGCAAAAAGGGGACACGAGATAGCTTTGACAAATAGAATTAAGGAGAATCCAAAGGGTTTTTACAAATACATTAAGGACAAAAGGGCAACTGGGGAGAGAATAGGGCCCCTCTAAGATCATCAATGCGGCTTTTGTGTGGAGCCACAGAAAACGAGGGAGATACTAAACAAGTATTTTGCATCAGTATTTACTGTGGAAAAGGATATGGAAGATATAGACTGTAGGAAAATAGATGGTGACACCTTGCAAAATGTCCATGTTACAGAGGAGGAAGTGCTGAATGTCTTGGAACGCATAAAGGGGATCAGGTGTACCCAAGAACTCTGTGGGAAGCTAGAGAAGTGATTGCTGGGCCTCTTGCTGAGATATTTGTATCATCAATAGTCACAGGGGAAGTATCGGAAGACTGAGGTTGGCTAACGTGGTGCCACTGTTTAAGAAAGGTGGTAAGGACAACCCAGGGAACTATAGACCAGTGAGCCTGTCCTCGGTGGTGGGCAAGTTATTGGAGGGAATCCTGAGGGACAGGGTGTACATGTATTTGGAACGGCAAGGACTGGATAGTCAACATGGCTTTGTCCGTGAGAAATCATGTTTCACAAACTTGATTGAATTTTTTGAAGAAGTAACAAAGAGGATTGATGAGGGCAGAGTGGTAGATGTGATCTATATGGACTTCAGTAAGGCGTTTGACAAGGTTCCCCATCGGAGACTGATTAGC
The DNA here is from genome assembly GCF_020745735.1 of Hemiscyllium ocellatum. Lineage (NCBI taxonomy): Eukaryota > Metazoa > Chordata > Chondrichthyes > Orectolobiformes > Hemiscylliidae > Hemiscyllium > Hemiscyllium ocellatum. Next base: position 65,611,928 of record NC_083409.1, on the reverse strand, counting down.
AAGGTTAGATCTCACGGAATACAGGGAAAACTAGCCATTTGGATATAGAACTGGCTCAAAGGTAGAAGACAGAGGGTGGTGGTGTTTTTCAGACTAGAGGCCTGTGACCAGTGGAGTGCCACAAGGATCAGTGCTGGGTCCTCCACTTTTTGTCATTTACTTAAATGATTTAGGTGTGAGCATAAGAGGTACAGTTAGTAAGTTTGCATATGATACCAAAACTGGAGGTGTAGTGGACAGCGAAGAGAGATACCTCAGATTGCAACAGGATCTTGATCAGATAGGCCACTGGGCCGGGAAGTGGCAGATGGAGTTTAACTCAGATAAATGTGAGGCGCTGTATTTTGGGAAAGCAAATCTTAGCAGGACTTATACACTTAATGGTAAGGTCCTAAGGAATGTTGCTGAACAAAGAGACCTTGGAGTGCAGGTTCATAGCTCCTTGAAAATGGAGTCGCAGATCGATAGGATAGTGAAGAAGGCATTTGGTATGCTTTCCTTTATTGGTCAGAGTATTGAGTACAGGAGTTGGGAGGTCATGTTGCGGCTGTACAGGACATTGGCTAGGCCACTGTTGGAATACTGCGTGCAATTCTGGTCACCTTCCTATCGGAAAGATGTTGTGAAACTTGAAAGGGTTCAGAAAAGATTTACAAGGATGTTGCCAGGGTTGGAGGATTTGAGCTATGGGGAGAGGTTGAATAGCTATGGCTGTTTTCCCTGGACTGTCGAAGGCTAAGGGGTGACCTTATAGAGGTTGACAAAATTATGAGGGGCATGGATAGGGTAAATAGGCAAAGTCTTTTTCCTGGGGTCAGGGTGTCCAGAACTAGAGGTTTAGGGTGAGAGGGGAAAGAAACAAAAGAGACCTAAGGGGCAACCTTTTCACACAGAGGCTGGTATGTGTATGGAATGAGCTGCCAGAGGAAGTGGTGGAGGATGGTACAATTGCAACATTTCAGAGGCATTTGGATGGGTATATGAATAGGAAGGGTTTGGGGGGATATGGGCCGGGTGCTGGCAGATGTGACTAGATTGGGTTAGGGATATCTGGTCGGCATGGACGGCTTGGACCGAAGGGTCTGTTTCCATACTGTCCATCTCTATGACTCTATGACTCCAGCAATGAAAATCTGAAAATTCTCCAGCTGGGAAGCAAAGGACAAACAAATCCCATACTGCCAGCTAAGCCTGTTTTCCTGCTAGACTAGAAGCTTTGACTACGTAAATGAATGTACAAAATAGAACAGGAAAAACCTGTCTCTTCCTGACATTGCAAGACTTATAGCATCAGCACCTTTATCTCCTTCCCTTAACAATTGGTGGAAATTCCCATTTTCAGCTGAGTGTTTTGTGGAGTGAGGGTCAGGGTGCCCAGTCCCATGAAGTTTTCTACTCTTCACCTTATTAGTTATGCAAGCAGACTCTCTGGCATCTTTCTCATGTGATCACTTGACAAAAGAGGCAAAAGTGCTTATCATTAATGAGACTTTATAGGTTAAGCCACTGTTGCCATATTTATAACACATTTGCATACCATTTCATGGGGAGTGAATATTTGGCAGAATGACACAAAGACAAGTGGCAGAACAGGTAGTATTGAGGGAGCAAGGAGGCAGCAGCAGGACTGGGGCAGGCTAGGAGATGGGTAAGCAGTAACAAGTGGAATACAACATGGAAAACTGTGCATGGTTATGCATTTTGGTAGCAAGAATAGAGTCGTAGACTATTGTCTAAATTGGGAGGGGCTTCAGAAATCTGATGCACAAAGGGATTTGGGAGTCATACTTCAGGATTTTCTTAAAGTTAACATGCAGGGTCAGGTTGGAGGTTCGGAAAGTAAATGAAATGGCAGCATTCATTTCAAGAGGGTTAGAGTACAACAGCTCTATATATTGTATACGGCTCTGGTCAGACTACATTTGGAATATTGTGAGCAGTTTTAGGCCTCATATCTAAAGAAGGTTATGCTGGCCTTAGAGCGGGTTCAAAGAAAGTTTACAAGAATGATCCCAGGGATGAAGGGCTTTCCATATGAGGACTGGTTGATGATTTTGGGTCTGTACTCAATGGAGTTGAGAAGGATGAGGTGGAGATTTGATTGAAACTTACAGAATACAAAGAGGCCTAAGTAGAGTGGATGTGGAGAAGATATTTCTATTAATAGGAGAGCCTAGCATCCTTGGCATAGCCTAAGTGAAGGGGCAAACTTGACAACTGAGATGAGGAGGAATTTCAGACACATGGTGGTTAATCTATGGAATTCATTGTCACAGAAGGCTGTGGTGTCCAAGTCATTGACTGTATTTATGCCAGAGATAGATAGATTCTTGATTAGCAAGGGGATCAAGATTTATGGGGAGAAGGCAGGAGAATGGGGTTGAGAAACAGACAGCCCTGATCAAATGGTGGAGCAAAACTGATGGGCTGAATGGCCTAATTCCGCTCTTATATCTTATGGCCTTATAGTCAGATGGAACCAGATCCAGAGAGGATTCATGAAGCACAGAAGGGGCATCTTCTACTTTGATTTATATATAAATGAGAATGCTCACATGTTGGAGATGGAACTTCATCTACAATTAACAAACCCAAAAACATGGAATCCACAAATAATTTTATATTTCAAGGAGACACTTTTGGCAGAGTTGGAAATTGAAAGTAAGGATGCAGCACCAACACTGAGGACTCTCTTCAAATAAAGTAAAATACTGCAGATCTGACAGTGTCTCTGCGGAGAAAAACACAGCAAAAGGTTTGATTTGAGAGAGTGAGGTGAATGAGTATGTGTAAATGTACAAGAGAGAGAGACAAACAGACAGAAAGAGTAAGAGAGAAGCACCATGTGCTTGATATCGTTACTTTTCTCAGGATTAGCAGTTAATAAAATTGCTCTTCATTTCATAAAGAAAACCTTGTCATTGGTCCCTCCTGGTTTTTGATGAAAATATTTCAACTGGGGAAAGATATCGACACTAAAATAGTCTAAATTTTCGTTGCGCCAACTGGGCAGGTTGAAGAGAGGAATGCTGAGTCCCCCTTCCTCGCCTGCTCATTATACTGTTAACAAAGGCATCTTTCCAGAGACTCAGTGTGGTTTCTGGTCATTCAGGGAAACTACAGATGTGATCCTAGTTGCACCCTAAATTCATAAAACATGTACATAACAACGCAAAGAGTTCTTCATGACTGTTATTGACCTGTTAATGGCCTTTGACTCTATCAGCCATCAAGCTCTCCACAGGCTTGGATGTCCAGCAAAATTTGTTACTATCCTGTGACTCCTGCCTAACAGTTTGAGAGCAATAATGCACTGCATTGGGTTGGAGACCAAGTTGTGGCCAAAGTCTACAATGGGCAATTAAGGTCTGTGCACCTAGCAATGAAGTTCCAAACATCATCAAACAGAAAAGTGGATAAATTTTAGGGATAAAGTTTGTTCCAAAAATATGTTGTTGTCGAACAAAATGCCATGACACAATAAAAAAAAGTTGCATATTTGAAGAATGAATAAACCAGAAAAATAACCACCTTACAAATACTGAAAGAGAGAGAATTGTATATGTCATACTTTTAATCATCTATTAAAATTTCTGAAGATATATGTACCTTGTTCTTCCATCCCAAAACCTATATTTTGACAAATTTGGAGTATTATTTTGCTGCAATACATATATCATTTCTCTTTACATTGTTTTTAGTGTTGGTAATTGAACTTCATCTTCTATTTTCCAGTAACGTTTTTTGTTGTGACCTGCAAAGTAGGACAGATGGGACCTGCACTCTCATATTACTGAATTTTTGCAATTCTTAATATCTTCCCTCTGCTTTCTTGTTGTTTTCCTGATTTTTCTGGGTGTTTGTGGCATTTGTGTAACTATTTTCTTGAGCTTTATATTTAATTCATGTTATGAATGGTTGTTTGACAATACAAATGACACTTTTGATCCTTATTTAATCTTATATTGTACTACATAATACCTCTCACTTTTGGTGAAAATGGCCATAAAGCTTTCCTTTATTTCAGAATGCTAGTCAAAATCTTGACTTCATTATTCCTTGAAGGAATGAGGTATTTACTGTCTTAAATATCCTTTTGCATAGATTCCATTTACTAACTAGATGACCACGTTAAATTATTTTATATAATATTATAACACATGATATTGTCATGTCTGATTATGCCTGTGCACAACTATTGATACTAGTGAAATTATTATTACAACAGTTTAAAAATGCTTTCACCATGAAATAATTAATGCATAAAAATACACATATATATATTTGTGATAGGAATGTGTGAAGCCTTACCTTCTGCATTAACTGCTACAGGCTCAAATCTTTCATCAAGTACAACAAGAGAACAGGTAGCATCAAAGCCAATTCCTCGGAGATAGCATAGATTAGCTACTTGAGCTATTCTCTATATGATAAAGGAAAGATATGACAGAATAAAATTAGTTGTTCACTTTTATCTTATAACCTTCATTTTTCCATAAACACTGATCAGCTGTTTCCTTTGGTTCCCACCAGCTCTTCATTTGACCTTTCAAGTTTCAGAGTTGGGGAGAAACCATTCACAATGTAAAACTTCTTTACTTGTAATGTTTTCCTCCCTTTTCCTTCATAATTTCTCTTCTTCGTGTATTTGGTAAACCTGGCAGGGCTTTTCAAGACCAAAATAAAGCAAAGAACTGTGGATGCTGGAAACCTGAAACAAAAACAGAAATTGCTGGAGAAATTCAGCAGGTCTGGCAGCATCTATGGAGAGAAAACAGAGTTAACATTTCAAGTCCAGTGACCCTCCTTCAGAAGAAATGCCCGAAGAAAGGTCACTGGACTTGAAATGTTAATTCTGCTTTATCTCCTCAGATGCTGCTAGAGTTTCTCCAGCAATTTCTGTTTGTGCCCAAGAGACAAAACTGAATTAGAAAGGAGTTAACAGCTATATTTTAATTAAGGAATAGGGGGAGCACCTGACTGGGTGTATATATAAATATCGGGAACAAGTGGCATTGGAGATGGCAGCATGTGAATAGAAATAAAACTGTGACTGGAAAAGTATTTTTGTAGACACTGTATAGCCAGTATTTAACCTCTGCTATTTAACATTAACAGAGGTTTGCTTCAGAAAGATTAGATTAGATTAGATTCCCTACAGTGTGAAAACAGGCCCTTCGGCCCAACAAGTCCAAACCGACCTTCTGAAGAGTAACCCACCCAGACCCATTTCCCTTTGACTAGTGCACCTAACAATATGGGCAATTTAGCATGGCTCATTCACCTGACCTGCACATCTTTGGACTGTGGGAGGAAACCGGAGCACCCAGAGGAAACCCATGAGGACACTGGGAGAATGTGCAAACTCCACACAGACAGTCACCCAACGCTGGAATCAAACCTGGGACCCTCGTGCTGCGAGGCTGCAGTGTTAACCACTGAGCCACCGTGCAGCCAAAATTACTGAAACTAAAAATAATTTGAATGCACTATATGCAGGCAGAAAGGTTTTCACAAATGTGGCAGTCTCAAAAAGAATTCAGCAAGACTTAAGACATAAAATATAGCCATTGAAAACCAGTTTCAACTATAAATTAGGTATTCTAATTTATAAAAGAAAGCAGTTTAAATAGTGGAGAGGCCTCAGAAATGTTATTGGTGAAGGCAGAAAAACAATAATTGTACAGCATGAGGACCAGACTTTCAGATTGTTGGATATGGAATACCGATTTGCAGATTCTAGAGGAGTTATAGAAAGTAACAAGAAACCAGGTACCTCCGATTACAATATGTTGCAGAACTATGAGGATCAGACTGTCACAATCGACAACTTGTAGAAGGAAAATAGATCAGCCCTGATGATCAAATGAGGCCATCAACTCCTAAAGACAATGACCAAATATTTTTATGGTCTCTGTAACTATTACAACTAGACAAGTCAGATTCCACAGTGAAATCTGGCTTGGTAGATACTATTCAGCTTTTAAAAGATTAATGTGGAAGTCTTTCACTGAAATATAGGCAGATGGGCTGTAGATTTTAATAATAAAATGAATTTATTACACAAAGGAAATAAAAATATAACAAACCACACCAAGCTCTCTGAATATAACATAGCTGGAAATATTTCAAAAGACACAGCAAAGTAAAATCCCATCAACTCTCCAATACCATCACTTAAAATCTAGAAAACCTTTCTTACGCTATTAAATTTGCTGCATCTTCTCAATTTCTGTCCTGTGAGCTAAGAATCCTTCCTCTTGAATATTCAAGGAACTGAGATTTTAGTTATTCTCTGGTCTGAATAATTTGCAGAGTTCTAACCAGTACTCCTGATGGGAAACTTTCTCAAACTACAACCATTACACTGGGGCAACTTAATACTTTAACTGCTCTGAACAATCTCTTTTTCTGGAGAGACTATACTTGCACCTGATTTTGGTCAGGTCTCCTTTGAACAGAATTGAAAAGCATTTGAACTAATTTCTTTAAAAACTGCTCATCCTAAATTCTGCTAAGCTGATGGCTTAATGTGTTTCCTCTCCAGTCATAACTCCCACAGCATAAGAAAAATTCCATTAAACTCTAGAAGACATGTATTGGATTAAAATCATGGTTCCAGAAAGATTAACCTATTTAACTCCTTCACACAAAATGAACCAAGCCCCATATGTCATTTGTTAAAAGTCCAAATTCTTTAAGAATGTTTTTAACATATAAAAATCATACATCTTTCATCACAGGGTACTATAATCAAATATTTATCAGAAGGGGCTAGTCATTGGAGATATTATAATTAACACAGGGAAGGCAACGAGAAAATATAACTGGTTGAATATACAAGACGAAAGACAGCAGGTTAAGCCATGGATTGGGAGCGGGAAGTACAAAAATGCATTTTAAAAAGCTGGTTAAAATCAAATCATGATACTGAGAGCAAACTGTTGAAAGGAATCCTATTAATAGGAAAGGAACATCATTCCAAAAGCAGAGAGAAGGCAAAAAAGAGGAATATAGTACAGACCAGGAATTCCAGCAGAAGCACATCTGACTGGGAAGTCTGAGTGGCTATAAATTAAACAGAAGGCAAAATCATAAATAAAAATTAATGAACAGCAAGAATTGTAAGGCTGGAGAGAATCTGGTGTGTACACAAAGCTGCCAGATCAAGAAAGGCCAGTCCTATCTCATAGCTGAGGGGAAAGAACCCTCAGTAAAGGGCTTAAAAGGCTACAGAGATGCTTGTGGCACAAGATATAATGGTAGATTCACCTTGTGCATGAAAAGCAATTTTGAAGATTTTCTTCGCATTGTTTGCAACAAACACTTGGGAATGTACATCAACTAATATTAAAGCAATGCTGGGGGAGATCAGCTCAAAAGGATAGTGCTTCTTTACCATTCAAACGTAAGGGGACACCCTGGAATTAATGTAAATATGGCCTATATGTTGCCTTCAGAATTTGGTACTTCTAAGTAAAGTCTGCCTTATTAAAACTGACACAACACCAGTTTATAGTCCAACAGGTTTATTTGAAAGTACAAACTTTCTGAACTTTGTCCACCCTAATCCAACACCAGCACCTTCACATCATTATTAAAACTGGACTATCTCTAGTTGAAAGGAAACACTGCTATGTTTTATTGGTACTATGTGGATGAGCTTTCCGGTGTCTTTATACGATACTCTGATAATTATTTGAAAACATTGTCATAAATGGATTTAAAACATAATTCAAAACCATCTTCTTAGACATCACCAGATCAATCTGATCACATAACAGGGTGACATGCAAAAATCTCAAAAAATTGCTACTTATCAAATTATTCCCAGTGGCAAACTTGATCTTTGCTTGTCTCGTACCCCCACCACCCCAACCCCCATCCTCACCCCTAAAAGTACCAAGCAGATCAAAAATGCCACAGAATTTTCATACGTTGGCACTTGATGTACTCTCCAATTCAGACACACAGTCACTTATAAAGACAATTAGGTTTTTGACAATCCAAAGGGGACTTATTTTTGCTCAATATCCAATTAAAATAAGGGCCTGAGTCCAAGATGATAGCAGAAAATATTTGCTTTACATGTAAGTTACTGAAATAATAATAAGCCACTGTATGAAATTTTGTATTTACTGCAGCTGCCAGTCTACCCTTGGATCTCTTAGAGTAAACAGCTTATTCTTAGTCATAGATTATATTTCAGGCTGTTGAAAAACAGTAAAATATAATGTAGAAGAATATAAGGTAGTTACAGAAAATTATTAAACTAAATGACTGTGTCTGCAGCAGTTGGCTTTTCCTTTTCCAACCACAACAGTGATATTTGCCAATGGCTCATCATCCAGTCCATCTAGAACAAATATAATAATGACTCCAATCTTATGCCAGGAAATATTGGTTTTATGGGGAAAACCTTTTGCCAATTATTCACTAAGAGCATGATAGAAATGCTGCATTAGTAATCACAGTTCTCATGCCAAATGGCATAACGACTATGGTTATTGTTGCAATATTTTCATTATTTTTTTATAAATGCAGTGAGAGTTGACAGAAAAATACAATGTTACATTTCAGTGGCTTAAACTGTAGTTCTTTGTATTTGACATAAGTGCCAGTAGCAGACAAGGTACAGGATTCATATGTTACAGAAATACAGTCTGGTCTGAGAATAGTTGTTTTGTTCAATATAGTCACACAAATCATCCTATATTATACCTTTGAAACAGTACAGCACGCTTCCCATATATCAGTAGAAGATTGCTCATAGTAGTCAGGCTGTGGCTTCCAAATTTGGATTGGTTGTTCAGCCTGAACTAGCACTTTGCCATGGTGGTCTACAAGTGCTGCTCGTACACTTGCAGTTCCCACATCGATCCCCATGAAGTATTTCATGTTGGGACAGTCTGTAAATTAAAGAAAGGACATTTTATTATGAACTGTCCAATGTAGTGTTCCATCCATGAAATTCACCAATCAAACAAAGGAGATCTTACAGCTCAATCTGTAAGAAAGTAATAAAGAGATGACACAGCAATTCTCTCATTTTCTTGTTACTTTTGATTTATGACTGATCAAAAGGTATTCTGAAGGTCTATATGATGTGCCTTACTTTACAGCAAAATGTCACTTAACATTATTTTAGATTAGATTACTTACAGTGTGGAAACAGGCCCTTCGGCCCAACAAGTCCACACTGACCCACCGAAGCGCAACCCACCCCTACCCCAACATTTACCCCTTACCTAACACTACAGGCAATTTAGCATGGCCAATTCACCTGGCCCGCACATCTTTGGACTGTGGGAGGAAACCGGAGCACCCGGAGGAAACCCACGCAGACACGGGGAGAACGTGCAAACTCCACACAGTCAGTCGCCTGAGTTGGGAATTGAACCCGGGTCTCAGGCGCTGTGAGACAGCAGTGCTAACCACTATGCCACCGTGCCGCCCACAAATGTTTCATTTTAATGTTTCATGTGAACTATTCATGATGTTCAATCGAATAACAGAAACAAATGAATTGAAACGAATGATACTTAGTGGATCACTTGACCCATGAGATAAGACCCTAAGTTATAGGAGCAGAATTAAGACACTCGGCCCTTCTCAACCTCATTCTCTTGCCTTTACCCTAACCCTTGATCCTCTTCTAATCAAGACCCTTTCTACCTCTGTCTTAAAGACAATCAACGATTTAGCCTCCACAGCCTTCCAAGGCAATAAGTTCCATGGATTAACCACCCTCTGCCTAAAGAAATTTCCCTTCATCTCAGTTCTAAAGAGCTGTCCCTTCACTCTGAGGACTATGCCCTCTCTCCTACTCATGGAAATATTGTCTCCACATCCACTCTATCCAGGTATTTCACTATTCTGTAAGACCAAGAGTCCTCAACCGTTCCTCTTAGTTCAAGCCCTTCTTGTATTCTAGCCCTCATGAAATAAATGCTGACATTCTGTTTGCCTTCCTAACTGTAAAATGAACCTGCAGGTTAACATTAAAAACATCCTGAACTTGGAGTCCTAAGTCGCTTTTGTGCTTCTGATTTCAGAAGCCTTTCCCCAAATAGAAAATAATCTATGCCTCTATTCTTCCGATAAAAATGAATAACCATACACTTTCCCACATTGTATTCCATCTGGGGCTTCTTTGTCCACTCTCCTAGTCTGTTCAAGTCCTTCTACAGCTTCCTTGCCTCCTTAACACTACCTGCCCTCCAGCTATCTTTATATCATCTGCAAACTTAGCAACAATGCCCTCACTTCCTTAGTCCAGATCCTTAATGTGTAACACTGACCCCTGTAGAACTCCTGAAGAAGGGCTTATGCCCAAAACGTCGATTCTCCTGCTCCTTGGATGATGCCTGACCTGCTGCGCATTTCCAGCAACACATTTTTCAGCCTTGTAGGACTCCACTAGTCACTGGTTAACATCCTGAAAGGACCCCTTTATCACTACTCTCCGCTTTCTTTCAGTCAGCCAATCCTCAATCCATGTCAGTACATTGTCCCTAACACTATAGGCTCTAACGTTATCTAACAGTCTTATGTGTGGCATTTTGTCAAAGGCTTTCTGGAAATCCAAATAAATCATGTCCACTAACTTGGCTGACTTGCTCATTATCTCCTTAAAGAATTCTAATACATTTGTCAGGCATAGCTTCGCCTTGAAGAAGCCATACTGACTCAGCCTTATTTTACAATGCAATTCCAAGTACTCTGCAATCTCATCCTTAATACTAGACTCGAAAATCTTATCAATGAGCAAGGTTAAACTAACTGGCCAAGTGTTTCCTGTCTTCTGCCTCCCTCCCTTCTTAAACAGGGGTAATACCTTAATCATTTTCCAGTCCTCCGTCACCTGTCCTGACTCCAATGATTCCTAAAAGATCACCAACAATGCTTCTACAATCTCCTCAGCTATCTCCTTCAAAACTTTGGGGTACAGTCCATCTGGTCCAGGTGATTTATTCATCTTGAGACCTTTCAGTTTCCCCAGCATCCTCTCCTTAATGATGGTCACTACACTCACCTCTGCCCTGACTGTCTTGAAGTCCTGATATGTTACTGAGGTGTTCCACTCTGAAAACTGATGACCACTCTTGCTTCTCTTCTACCTTTTGTATATCTAAAGAACTCTTGCAATCTTTTTATATTACTAGCTAGCTTATTCTCATATTTCATCTTCTGACCCCTTATTACTTTTTAAATTCTCCTCTGCTGGTCTTTTTAAAGCTTCCAAATTTTCTGGCTTGCCATGAATCTTCACTACATCGTATGCTTTTTCATTTGCTTTTATGCTATCCCTGATTTTACTTGTCAGCCATGGTTGCCTTGTCCTCCCCTCAGTATGTTTCTCCTTCTTTGGGATGAATTTCTGTTGCGCTTCCCAAATTACCCTTAGAAACTACTGCTATTGCTGATCCACACTCTTCCTGATGAAGGGCTCTTGCCCAAAACGTCAATCCTCCCGCTCCTCGGATGCTGCCTGACCTGCTGTGCTTTTCCACCACCCTACTCTCGACTCTGATCTCCAGTGTCTGCAGTCTCAGTTTTCCCTTTCAATCAACTCTGGTCAGTTCAACCTCATGTTTTTGCAGTTACCTTTACTCAACTGTAATACCGTTACATCTGATTCCAACTACTCCATCTCAAAATGCACAGTGAATTTGAATATATAATGGTCATTGCCCCCTCAGGGTTCCTTCATCTTAAGCTCCCTAAACAAGTCTGCCATATTACACATCATCACATCACATCCAGAATTTCCCGTTCCTTCGTGGGCTGAACCACAAGCTGCTCCAAAACACTATCTCATTGACATTCCATGAATTCATATTCATGAGGTCCACTACCAATCTCACTTTACCTTCTCTTGGACATCACCATGAAATGCACGTGGAACAAGATACAGAAGAGAGAAGCTTTTTCCAAACAAAGGAGGATTCTCAACAGAAAACTTTACTCCCTTAGACATTTCAGAGTACGTCATGCCCAGGAAAGGCATGTCATATTCATAACTTTATAAAATATAAACTATAACTAATGTGGAATCTCTCCAGACTAACACTTCTTTTAAAAATGGATATTAAAATGATGCAAAGGATTGGTCACATCAAACCTTATCAGTGGATTCAAAGTCTGCCACACTTTCTTCGCGAGGTCCAGATTAGAGGTACCACTACCAACCCCCCAAAACCGGCAAAAAGTAATTTCTTGACTTAAATTTCTCAAAAGCTCAGGGTAAATATCCATAAAACAAAAATCCAAGTTATTTCTTTATTTGTTCATGGGATCTGGATGTCATTACCTACGCCAGCTTTTCTTGCCAATGTCAGTTCTTTTTCTCAGGGGAGTGGTAAATGGGATCCAAGTCAATGTGTTTGTTGATAAAGTTCCAGTTGGAATGCCATGCTTCTAGGAATTCTCATGCATGTCTTTGTTTGGCTTATTCTAGGATGGATGTGTTGTCCCAGTCAACGTGTCCTTCCTCATCTGTATGTAAAGTTACTAGTGAGCGTGGGTCATGTCTTTTTGTGGCTAGTTGATGTTCATGTATCCTGGTGGCTAATTTTTTGCCTGTTGGTCTAATGTAGTGTTTGTTACAGTTCTTGCAAGGTATTTTGTAAATGACATTAGTTTTGCTTGTTGTCTGTATAGGGTCTTTCAAGCTTATTAACTGCTGTTTTAGTGTGTTGGTGGGTTTGTGGGCTACCATGATGCCAAATGGTCTGAGTAGTCTGGTGGTCATTTCTGAGATGATGTAGGGGAGAGTGGCTAGGGTTTCTAGACAGGTTTTGTCTGTTTTTTGGGGTTTGTTGCTGAGAAATCTGTGGACTGTGTTCATTGGGTACCCGTTCTTTTTGAATACACTGTACAGGTGATTTTCCTCTGCTCTGCGTAGTTCCTCTGTACTGCAGTGTGCGGTGGCTCATTGAAATATTGTTCTAATGCAGCATTGTTTGTGGGTGTTGGGATGGTTGCTTCTGTAGTTCAGTATTTGGTCTGTATGTGTTGTTTTTCTGTAGACGCTGGTTTGAAGTTCTGCGTTGGCTGTTCGGTCTACTGCGACATCTAGGAATGGCAGATTGTTTTGTTTTCCTTCTCTTCAGTGCATTTTATGCCAGTAAGGGTATTATTGATGCTCTTGAAGGTTTTCCCTAATTTGTTTCGTTTAGTGATGATGAAGGTGTCATCCACATAGCAAATCCAAAGTTTGGGTTGGATGGTTGCCAGAGCTGTTTGTTTGAATCACTGCATTATTGCCTCTGCTAAGAACCCTGATATCGGAGATCCCATGGTTGTTTGTTGATTTGTCTGTAGGTTTTGTTGTTGAAGGTGAAGTGGGTGGTAAGACATAGGTCCACTGGTTTGACAATATTGTCTTTGCTGATGAAGTTAGTAGTGTTTGGTGTATGTGTCTTATGGTTCTTCTAATCATGTAGTCAGTGTTTCCTTGGTCAGGTTGATGTTGATGGATGTGAACAGGGCTGTTATGTCAAAGGAGACATTATTTCATCTTCTTCTATCTTGGTGTCTTTGATGATCTTCAGGAATTCTTGGGTTGAGTAGATGGAGTGGCGTGAGTATTCTACTAAGTCTTTAGTTTATTACTTAAGTTTTCGTCTTTGGTGTAGCACCTGAACCAATCTGTAAGTTGCTGTTCCAGGTAGCAAGACTATGGGTCTGAGGGGGGCTCCTGGTTTGTGAATTTTGGGTAATCCATAGAAGCATGGTGTGTTGGATCCATCTGGTTTCATTTTCTGGAAGTCGGTCTTATTTATTTCTCCATATTTCTGAAGTGTTTTTGAGTAAGGCTGTGATTTGGTTCTCCAGTTGTGGAGTCGGGTCTATCGCCACTTGTTGGTAAGTGTTGGTATCTGCAAATAGTGCGTTGGCTTTCTCAATGTAGTTTACCAGCAATACACTAAATCAGCAGCTAATTAATTTGAAAGACTCTGCAGACAACAACAACACTGATGTCATTTACAAAATATCTTGCAAGAATAGTACATTGGACTATAATAGGCAGAAACCTAGCCACCAGGATACATGAACATCAACTAGCCACAAAAATATACAATCCACTCTCACTAGTAACTATACATACAGATGAGGAAGGACACCACTTCGACTGGGACAACACATCCATCCTCGGATAATCCAAACAGAGACATGCATGAGGATTCCTGGAAGCGAGGCATTCCAACCGGAACTCTATCAACAAACACATTGACTTGGATCCCATTTACCACCCCCTGAGAAAAGGAACCAGAAATGATGTCATCACAGGAAATGACATCACCAACCCAAGGAAACTTAAACACATAAATAGAAAGCAGGCCATGCCACCAGCACTCCATCCAGAGGCTCACTGATGATGTTACCTAGTATGGTAACAAAACATCTGACAATGAACCTTCCAACTCAATGAGCAAACCTACATCCAGTCCTTGGGTTGTAGGTACACCAAGAGTCCTTTTAGGAACAGAGACAAAACAGAAATTGCTGGAAATTCTCAGCAGGTCTGGCTGCAGCTGTGGAGAGAAATCAGAGTTAGTGTTTTCGATCCAATGATATCTCTTCTTTGTTTATGATTTTCAGCATTCACAGTTCTGTTTTTTTTTAAGGAACAGTTCAAGAATTTTGACCCAACAACAGTGAAGAAACTGATAATACAGTTCCAAGTCAGGAAGATGTGAATTTGAAGATTCCGATGGTATTCCTGTGAGTCTGTTGCCCTTTCCGTCAAAATAATTAGAAGTCACTTATTTGGAAGATGCTGCTGAAGAAGTAACATAACCAACTTAGCCAAACATTTGGAAAAGTGGAAAAAGGGACTTATGGAATCAGATAATACGGAGCGGCCATATTGGTTTCTGGTTAATCTTTTAAGTACTATCTGCAGAGAAATACAGCAGCATGAGAAATGGAGGCACACACATGCTTTAATAATTGGAAACTGTTCCATCATAAGGTCTCCAAGCCTGCTGCTCTTCTGAGTTCACTCCCATAGCAATCAACCATCCTGGGACGAGATAAATGATTAACTTCATGACCTGCAGAAAGTCTATCACTTGAACAAAATTATGCAATGACCTGGGTATACAAATTTGCGGTTTGAATTCATCTATCTGTCTTTTTTCTCAGCCCGTAGCTTGTGCTTTCCAAGGTAAGTCAACTACATGAATTGTTAACTATTCCTTTTGCCTACAACTTGTAACATTGCACTATTTTCATTGTGTTAGATTATTATCTGAAATAGAGTCATAGAGATGTACAGCATGGAAACAACATTCAGTCCAACTCGTCCATGCCGACCAGCTGTCCCAATCCAATCTTGTCCCATCTGCCAGCACCCGGCCCATATCCCTCCAAATCCTTCCTATTCACATCCAGATGCCTTTCGAATGTTGCAATTGTACTAGCTGAAAGGCAAAAGTTCTCCGATCTGGCTTGGAATCCCCATTTCCAACCTATATCAGACAAAAAGTTACTTATTTGCCTCCTGACAGTTTTTAATGAAGGATCTGTCCCAACTCAGGTACTGCAGCCATCCTGTCAGAGCCCAGTGTAGAAGCATCATTGAAGACCACCTTTTCAAAGCAGTCCCTACGATACCCAAATAAATAAACAAAATTTAAAGGTCCTAAAATCTCTATGACTAGCTGCTAGAAGAAAATCAGATAAATATATAAGGAAGGGGGTATGGTGACAGGGGTGAGGGGGTTGGGTAGCACATTGTTGAGGGGTAAGGTAGCACGTGAGTGAAGTGCTAGAGTAATCTGGGGACTGGGTTTTCAGTAGGGGGGTCAGGTGTCTGGTGCAGGGTGGAACAAATGAATGTAAAGAATAGGGTAGGGTGTTCTGTGTCTGGAAATGGGGTGGGATGATGGTGGCTGGTGGACAGAATGGAGATTCTCATGACTACAGATCAGAAAGTAAAATCACCTCCTTGATGTATCAAGCTTTATTACAAGATTTTCTTTCAAAAGGGATATACAGCCAAAAGTTGACTGCATATGTATATTCAGTGGCCATCTGGAGAGTCAGACTCTGAAAGGTCACATGTGGTAAGATGTTAAAGGCATTTCAAATGGAGTAAATGCACTTGTAAAACTGAATTTGTAATCCCACAGACATATTTCAAACTGTGTACATGTGAACAGAGACAGTAGTCTGAGTGAGAGACATGTTTGTGCATTTCTCTTTTTTCAGAATGCACATGGACAGGGATTAAAAGTGAACTTCAAACCTGTGCATAGTGGCCTGATGTCCCAGAATGTGAACGAGTGTGCAGTGAGGCTCACAACACTGCATCAGACATTTAGACACCTCTGACTGCAGATAAAGTTAAGAACAAAGCTTATCCTTATACTGAGTGCTGCCAATAAAGTAAATATTGAAAGGAATCAGGACAAAGGCATTTAAATTAGCCTAAAAGCCAAGAATCTAATTTGTCCCTTCAACAAGAAATGTCAATGCTATCTGCAACACCCACTGCAAAAGCCACAATGTTTAACTATCTGCTCTTCATGAACAATTCAGAGACTGATCCATATCTTGTTATTTGGCCTTTTATCCTTTTAGGGCACACCTCTTATTTCTAATGTGTCTGTATGTGTGTTGTGTTTATTACATTTTTTTGTGTTCAGTAATTAATAAACTCATCTTTTGTTTATTCAGGAAAGTCTGCTTCTGTTAAACATAACTTCATTTGGGGCTCAGAGAAAAATATCCACAAGGGAAAGGATCCTTGCTGTGACTAACTCAGGCTGAGAGCATGGGGGATGTGGGTGGTGGTGGTGGTGGTGGGCGGGGGTGCACTTAGAAGCTGCAGCAATAACCTAGGAACTGATTGTAACAGGATCAATTTATGCGACTGAGGAGTCTAGACAGGATTTGAGGGAGGCACTTTTATAGTCACCCAGGAAATTGACCAGGTTTTAATCCTCCAATCTTTCTATGTAACTATCTAGGTGAGTGAGTCAGAATCCTCCCAAGTCTCTAGCTCTGACTATAATTTGGAGCCTGTTTTGAAGGATACCAGACAGTTTAAATGTCCAATGGATGATTGCCATGTTGTCACTGCATTGGAACGTCTGGGAGGCTCCTGACATTGATCTGTCAGGGTTCATCCAGACTTCAACTATCCAAAAACTAAAACAAAACTGGATCAAAAGATTTGTAGGACTTCTGGGAAAAAAAATCAGGGGAGTAGGACTACATTGCTCACACAAAAACCCAGAATGGACAAAATGGACTAATTAGAAGAAAATGAGAACTACAGATGCTGGAGAGCCAGAGTCAAAAAGACTGGCTCTGGAAAACACACAGCCAGTCATGCAGCATCTGAGGAGGAGAATCAACACTTCAGGCAATTCCTGTGATTTTTCCAGCGCCATACTTTTCAACAATGGACTGATTAGCCTGCTCTGTACTGTAACCATTTTGATTGTGGAAAGGACACAACAGATTGGCAATGGTGGAAGTGGAAGTACTGATAAAAGATAATATGTTAATGCACAGTATTACCTCTGCCACTCCCTGGCATTTAACTTCAGCCATACTACTCATCTACTGGGGAGCAGGATATGAGGCAATTTTGAGTTCCTGAAAGCCCATTTGACTCCTGGTATCCACAGCCATGATGGCAGCAGTCTGAGTCAGCATGGCACCAAGCTGGGTTCATACCATCGTCTGAAAGTTAACTGCAGTACTCAGAAATTGGGTGTTTCCTGTATTTTTGTAATAGAAGTTGAGACATTAACTAACAGACCCTGTCTCATGGCTGAGTCTACTTCAATTCCAACAGGGAAACCGTAAACCAAAATACCTAAATTTATCAAACAACTCCCAAGTGAAAAATATTACCAAAAATATACCACTCTTTTTAACGTAACTTGGAATCAATGCCAATTAAACATGAATTAACAGATATATGATACTTCAAATAAAAAGGTAAATTATACTTTAGTCAACGAAGATACATGTTATACACTATTCAGCGTGCATGGCATTATGGAAATATATTGTTCCACAATATGCTATTCTTAATTCACATAATGTGGGCCAGGTGACCTAGCGCACAACTGCTTTAATTTTATTATGGATACAATTATCATTGGCAATGCACAATTCTATGAGCCCTCTCTCCCTTTTCTCATAACAGTCCTGAAGTATTGCTTTCCAGAGTTTAATTTTCAATTGACCCACCAAGTTCACAGTTTGGCTAGAGTCATAGAGTCATACAGCATGGAAACAGACCATTCAGTCTAACTAGTCCATGCTGAACATAATCCCAATTAAACTCGTCCTACATGCCTGGGTCCCTCTGTTCTACAACACTACCAAGGCTCGACCACTGATTGTTTAAGCCCTACCGTCATTTGTTGTACAAAAATGCAATACCTCGTATTTACCTAGATTGGGCTAAAAAATGACAGATGGAATTCACTGATGCATTTGATCAAGATCACTTTGTAATCATAGAAAACCTTCTTCACTGTCTACTATACCACCAATTTTGGTGTTGTCCACAAACTAACTAACCATACCTTCTATATTCTCATCCAAATCACTTATTTAGATGACAAATAAAAGAGGACATTGTCAAAAGCTTTATTAAAGTCCAAGTAAACAATGTCTAACATTTTGCCCTCATCAATCTTTTTGGTAACTTCCTCAAAAAACTCAATCAAGTTTGTGAGACACAGTTTTCCTCACACAAAACCATGCTAACTATCCCTAATATATTTTGCCTCTCTAAATATCCATAAATCTTCTCTTTTATAATCACCTCCAACAATTTACCCACTACTGAAGTCAGACTCACAAATCTAAAGTTCCCTGTTTCTTCTTACAATCTTTCTTAAACAAAGATATAACATTAGCTCGAGTCATCAGGCACTTCACTGTGGTTATAGATGGTGCAAATATTTCTGCAAGAAGTCTTACAATTTTCTCCCTTCCCACAACATTCTGGAATACATTAGATCAGTTCCCTGAGATTTATCCACATTTATATTCTCTAAAATGTCCTGAACTTCCTCTTCTGTAATATGAATTGTTTTTAAAACATCAAAATGTATTTCTCTGCATTCTCTGGCTACCATTTCTTTCTCCACAGCAAAAACTGATGCGAATAAACGTCCAGCAGAAATTCTAAACTTTCCCACTGTTTATGCCTTGCACCTTATTATCAAAGTAAGGTTCAACAGATCCCTTTACAGTTGTTGCAATCTCTTACAAGTCATTTCAACCTTAAAGTCAATTGTACATTGCAAAGACAGTTTTGAAAAGTTACAAAGTTTCCTTAGTGTACTTTTCTACCTCTGCATTACTGTTCACTAGCAGCCATTTGCGTACTGATAGCTACGATTTGGAATCAAAGGAGAAATCTTTCAATGTAGTTTCTTTCTTACCCTCTGCATTCAGCAACCCCCTTTGATCTTTTTTTAATGCAAGATATTAAATTCTCATCAGGATTTTCATTTTTTAAAATAGACTGTGAATCACTTTGTTGAGGTTTAACACCTGATCTTCATTTTATCCCAGATTTGCAAGCTTTTTAATGTCCAAGTCTTAGAATACTTTGTACCAACCAAGAAATTGAGTTGCTCTTCGTAACAATGGAATTCACCTCATTGTGTTTAAATTCGGGATCATTTTTAATTTTTAGTTCATTTGTCGATAGGGCAAAGGAATCTTGGGTGACAAGGGATGTAGATCGTCTAGTCAAGAGGAAGGAGGAAGCTTACTTAAAGTTGAGGAGGCAAGGATCAGGCGAGGCTCTAGAGGATTACAAGGCAGCCAGGAAGGAAGTGAAGAATGGACTTAGGAGAGCTAGAAGTCATGAAAAAGCTTCAGCGGGTAGGATTAAGGAAAACCACGAGGCATTCTACACTTATGTGAGAAACAAGAGGATGGCCAGAGTGAGGGTAGGGCCGATCAGAGATAGTGGAGGGAACTTGTGCCTGGAGTTGGAGGATGTAGGGGAGGTCCTGAATGAATAGTTTGCTTCACTATTCAGTACTGAGAGGGACCTTGTCATTTGTAGGGACAGCATGAAACAGGCTGATATGCTTGTACAGGTTGATGTGAAGAAGGAACATGTGCTGGAAATTTTGAAAAACACAAGGATAGAAACACAAACAAAACACAAACACAGTCTGCTGGGCCAGACGGGATATTCCCAAGATTACTACAGGAAGCAAGGGAAGAGATTGCTAGGTTTTTGATGATGTTATTTGCGTCCTCAATGTCCACTGGAGTAGTGCCAAATGATTGGACGGTGGCAAATGTTAATCCCTTGATCAAGAAAAGGATAACCTTAGGAATTGCGGACCAGTCTTACATCTGTGATCGGCAAATTATTGGAGAAACAGGTTTAATGGTTACTTGGAAACTATTAGTTTGATTAGAGATGGTCAGTACGGCTTTGTGAGGGACAGGTCATGTCTCACAAGCCTCACTGAATTATTTGAGGATGTGACAAAACACAGTGAATGTGGAGTACATGGATTTTAGCAAGGCCTTTGAAAAGGTTCCCTTGGTAGACTCATTCAGAAAGTAAGGAGGCATGAGATATAGGGGAATTTAGCTGTCTGGATACAGAATTGGCTGGACCATAGCAGACAAAGAGTGGTAATGGATGGAAAGTATTCAGCCTGGAGCTCGGTGACTGGTAGTTTTACTCAGAGATCTGTTCTGGGACCTCTGCCCTTCGTGATTTCTCAAAGTGACATGGATGAGGATGTGGAAGGGTGGGTTAGTACGTTTGCTGATGACACAAAGGTTGGTGCAATTGGGGATAGTGTGGAGGGCTGTTGTAGATTGCAACAGGACATTGACAGTATGCAGAGCTGGGCTGAAAAGTGGCAAATGAAGTTCAACCTGGAAAAGTATGAAGTGATTCATTTTGGATGGTCAAATTTGAATGCAGATCACATGGTTAAAGGCAGGATTCTTGGCAGTGTGGAAGACCATATGGATCTTGGGGTCCATGTCAAAAGATCTCTCAAAGTTGCCAGCCAAGTTGATAGAGTTATTAGGAAGGCGTATGGTGTGTTGGCTTTCATTAGCAGGGGGATTGAGTTTAATAGCAGCCAAGTTGTGCTGAAGCTCTACAGAGCCTTAGTTATTCCACACTTAAAGTCAAAGAGATATACAGCATGGAAACGGACCCTTCGGTCCAACCTGTCCATGCCAACCAGATATCCCAACCCAATCTAGTCCCACCTGCCAGCACCCGGCCCATATCCCTCCAAACCCTTCCTATTCATATACCCATCCAAATGCCTTTTAAATGTTGCAATTGTAGCAGCCTACACCACTTCCTCTGGCAGCTCATTCCATACACGTGCCACCCTCTGTGTGAAAGAGTTGCCCCTTAGGTCTCTTTTATATCTTTCCCCTCTCACCCAAAACCTCTGCTTTCTAGTTCTGGATTCCCCGAACCCAGGGAAAAGACTTTGTCTATTTATCCTATCCATGCCCCTCATAATTTTGTAAACCTCTATAACGTCACCCCAAAGCCTCCGACTCTCCAGGGAAAACAGCCCCAGCCTGTTCAGCCTCTCCCCATAGCTCAAATCCTCCAAGGAGAAAGTGAGAACTGCAGATACTGGAGATCAGAGCTGAAAATGTGTTGCTGGAAAGGCACAGTAGGTCAGGCAGCATCCAAGGAGCAGGAGAATCGACGTTTCGGGCATTAGCCCTTCTTCAAGAATGAGGAAAGTGTGTCCAGCAGGCTAAGATAAAAGGTAGGGAGGAGGGACTTGGGGGAGGGGCATTGGAAATGCTATAGGTGGAAGGAGGTCAAGGTGAGGGTGATAGGCCGGAGAGGTCAGGAAGAAGATTGCAGGTTAGGAAGGCGGTGCTGAGTTCGAGGGATTTGACTGAGACAAGGTGGGGGGAGGGGAAATGAGGAAACTGGAAAAATCTGAGTTCATCCCTTGTGGTTAGAGGGTTCCTAGGCGGAAGATGAGGCGCTCTTCCTCCAGCCGTCATGTTGCTATGGTCTGGTGATGGAGGAGTCCAAGGACCTGCATGTCCTTGATGGAGTGGGAGGGGAGTTGAAGTGATGAGCCACGGGGTGGTTGGGTTGGTTGGTCCTTGCGTTGGAAACCACCTCGTGACTCAACACTTTAACTCCCCCTCCCACTCCACCAAGGACATGCAGGTCCTTGGACTCCTCCATCACCAGACCATAGCAACATGACGGCTGGAAGAAGAGCACCTCATCTTCCGCCTAGGAACCCTCCAACCACAAGGGATGAACTCAGATTTTTCCAGTTTCCTCATTTCCCCTCTCTCCACCTTGTTTCAGTCAAATCCCTTGAACTTAGCACCGCCTTCCTAACCTGCAATCTTCTTCCTGACCTCTCCGCCCCCACCCTACTCCAGTCTATCTCCCTCACCTTGACCTCCTTCCACCTATCGCATTTCCAACGTCCCTCCCTCAAGTCCCTCCTCCCTACCTTTTATCTTAGCCTGCTGGACACACTTTCCTCATTCCTCAAGAAAGGCTCATGCCCGAAACGTCGATTCTCCTGCTCCTTGGATGCTGCCTGACCTGCTGCACCTTTCCAGCAACACATTTTCAGCTCAAATCCTCCAACACTGGCAACATCGCTGTAAATCTTTTCTGAACCCTTTCAAATTTCACAACATCTTTCCGATACGAAGGAGACCATAATTGCATGCAATATTCCAACAGTGGCCTAACCAATGTCCTGTACAGCCGTAACATGACCTCCCAACTCTTGTACTCAATATTCTGATCAATAAAAGAACACATACCAAACGCCTTCTTCACTATCTGCGACTCCACTTTCAAGGAACTATGAACCTGCACTCCAAGGTCTCTTTGTTCAGCAACACTCCCTAGGACCTTACCATTAAGTGTATAAGTCCTGCTAAGATTTGCTTTCCCAAAATGCAGCACCTCGCATTTATCTGAATTAAACTCCATCTGCCACTTCTCAGTCCATCGGCCCATCTGATTAAGATCCCGTTGTAATCTGAGGTAACCTTCTTTGCTGTCCACTACACCTCCAATTTGGTGTCATCTGCAAACTTACTAACTCTACCTCTTATGCTCGCATCAAAATCATTTATGTAAATGACAAAAAGTAGAGGACCAGCACCGATCCTTGTGGCACTCCACTGGTCTCAGGCCTACAGTCTGAAAAACAACCCTCCACCACCACCCTCTGTCCTCTACCTTTGAGCCAATTCTGTATCCAAATGGCTAGTTTCCCCTGTATTCCGTGAGATCTAACCTTGCTAACCAGTCTCCCATGGGGAACCTTGTTGAACGC
This sequence comes from Hemiscyllium ocellatum, assembly GCF_020745735.1. Taxonomy (NCBI): domain Eukaryota; kingdom Metazoa; phylum Chordata; class Chondrichthyes; order Orectolobiformes; family Hemiscylliidae; genus Hemiscyllium; species Hemiscyllium ocellatum. The sequence continues at coordinate 65,588,601 of NC_083409.1, read as the reverse complement.
CTTACTGAAGTCCATATAGATAACAACTCCAACTCTGCCCTTATCAATCTTCTTTGTTACTTCTTCAAAAAACTCAATCAAATTTGTGAAACATAATCTCCCACTCACAAAGCCATGTCGACTATCCCTAATCAGTCCTTGCCTTTCCAAATACATGCATATCCTGTCTCTCAGGATTCCCTCCAACAACTTGCCCACCACCGACGTCAGGCTCACTGGTCTATAGATCCCTGGCTTGTCCTTACCACCCTTCTTAAATAGTGGGACCACGTTAGCCAACCTGCAGTTTTCCAGCACCTTACCTGTGACTATCGATGATACAAATATCTTAGCAATCACTTCTCTAGCTTCCCACAAAGTTCTAAGGTACACCTGATCAGGTCCTGGGGATTTATCCACCTTTACCCGTTTCAAGACATCCAGCACTTTCTCCTCTGTAATATAGATATTTTGCAAGGTATCACCATTTATTTCACTACATTCTATACCTTCCATATCCTCTTCCACAGTAAATACTAATGCAAAATACTCATTTAGTATCTCCCCCATTTTCTGTAACTCCACATAAAGGCCGCCTTGCTGATCTTTGAGGGGCTCTATTCTCTCCCTAGTTACCCTTTTGTCCTTAATGTATTTGTAAAAACCCTTTGGATTCTCTGTAACTCTATTTGCCAATGAATATTGTGTTCAGTTCTGATCACCTCATTATAGGAAGAATGTGGAAGCTTTAGAAAGGATGCAGAGGAGATTTACCAGGATGCTGCCTGGACTGGAAGGCATGTCTTCTGAAGAAAGGTTGCAGGAGATAAGGGTTTTCTCACTGGAGCAAAGAATGGTGAGAGGCTTCTTGATAGAGGTGCACATTCGATGAGAGGCATAGATAGAGTGGATAGTCAGAGACTTTTTCCCAGGGCAGAAACAGCTGTCATGAGGGAGCGTAATTTTAAGGTGACTGGAGGAAGGTTTGGGGGGGGGTGGGGGGATGTCAAAGGTCAGTTCTGTACAAATGAGTGGTGGGTGCATGAAATGAACTACCAGTGATGGTAGTAGAGGCAGATACATTAGGGGCATCTAAGCAACTCTTGGATAGACACATTGATGATAGTAAATTGAAGGGTATATAGGTTAGTTTGATCTTAGAGTAGGATAAAGATTTGGCCTGTATTATGCTGTCCTGTCCTATGTTCTATGATTTAATCCTTCAGGTTTCTTTCCAAGGAGATTCAGATTTAATATCAATTCCTTTTATATAAGCAATTCATTCTTCCATCAAGTAAAATCCCCTTCAGTTGCTTTAAGGACTTTGTTCAAGTCATGATGTTTTTCCAGTAAGGAAGCAAGATACTCTTTATTCAAAACACAAATTTTTTCAACTTCTTTTTGCTTTTCATCCTCTCATATTTCAGCTATTAGATCAATTCTTCAAGGAACAGAGTTTCTGTTTCTCTCTCTTCCTCCCTTGCCTTACATCTTCAATTCCAATATAATAAGGTTCCTTCAGATTGGGAAATAGCTACTGTAACTTCTCTATTCAAAGAAGGGAGGGAGGCAGAAAGCAGGAAACTATAAGCCAGTTAGATGATCATCTGTTATAAGGAGAATGTTCAAAGCTATCATTAAAGACGATGTAACAAGGCAGTTGCATAAGTTCATGGTAATCAGGCAGAGTCAACATTGTTTTATCAAAGCAAAATTATGTTTAATAAATTTTTTGGAGTTTAGGTAAATTAAAATCAATGCATCAACTACTTCATTGGGTAAGATATTTGGATGAAATCCAGCAGAATCTGGGCACTTGTAAACTCTTAGTTCCAACAATTTACTCAATACTACTTCCTGCTAATTGTAATTTTTGAGTTCCTCCTTCCCTTTCAATTCCTGATTACAGTTATTTCTGGAATGTTACTTGTATCCTGTCTAATGAAGACCGATGCAAAAGCTATTCAATTCTTCTGCCAATTCTGTACAATTTTTGTGGGGAAACTATAAACCAAAATAACCAAGTTTATCAAACAGCCCCAAAATGAATACATTTCAAATAAGATTCCACTTTTTATAGCCCTATAATTTAATACAACTTAGATCCAATAGAACATAACTTATATAGCACAGGAACAGGCCCTTTAGCCAACCATGTCTGCGTCAATCATGATGCCATTATAAACTAATCCCGTCTACTTGCACATGGTCTATATCCCTTTATTGCTGCCTGTTCATATGCCTGCCTAAATGCCTCTTCAACTTTGTTCTCTTAAAATCTGCTTCTACCACCTCTCCTAGCAGTGCATTCCAGGCAACCTCTACTGTCTGCACAGAATTATTTTCTTACACATTGCCCTTAAACCTTTCCCTTCTCATCTTCAACCTATGCCTCCTAGCATTTCACAGTTGCACCCTGGGAAAATGATTCCAACTATCCACCCTATTCATGCCTTTCAAATTTTATATACTTCAATCAGGTCAGCCCTCAGCCTCTAATGCTCAAGCAATAATTTGTCCAACCTCTCCTTATAGCTAATACACTCCAATCCAGGTAATGTATTTGTAAATTTCTTTTGCACCCTTTCCAAAGTCTCCATATCCTTCCTGTAGTGTGACAACCAGAACTGTATACGTATCTCTTAACGTGACCTAACAAAAATCTTACACATCTGCAGCATGACTTGCCAACTACTCAATACCCTGACTGATGAAGGCAAACATGCTGTATGGCTTCTTTACCACTTATTCACTTGTGTTACCACTTCCAGGAAGCAGTGGACCTGGACATCAAGATCCCTCTTTGGATCAATACTCCTCAAGGTCCTACCATGAACTGTGTACTTTCCTATTGCATTTGACCTCCAAAAATGCATTATCTCATCCCCAAATTTAATTCCATTTGCCATTTTCCAACTGACTTGTTCCTGCTGTATCATTTGATAACCTTCCTCACTACCTATAACTCTATCAATTGTCATGCTATTTACAAACTTATTAATCAGCCCACCTATATTTTCATCTAAGTCATTTATGAATATTACAAACAACAGAGATCCCAGCACTGATCCTTGTAGAACAACACTGGTCACAGATCTCCAGTCAGATGCACAATTATCCACTTCTACACTCTACCTCTTATGACCAAGCTAATTTTGTATCAGATTTGCCAACCTACCACAAAGCCATGCAATTTAATCTTCTGGACCAGCCTACCATGAGGGTCCTTGGCAAATGTTTTTGTGAAGTCCATGTAGACTAAATGCACTGTCCTACCCTCATCAATCATCTTCGTCACTTCCTCAAGAAACTTAGTCAAATTTAGAAGACAATATTTTCCCCACATAAGCCATGTTGACTAACCCGAATAAGCCTATTCTTTTCCAAATGTGTGTAAATCTATTCCCTAAGAATCTTCTCAAATAATTTCCCTTCAACTGATGTAAGGCTCATAGATCTAGAATTTCCTGGATTATTCCTGTTGACCTTTTTAAACAAAGAAACAACATTGGCTATTCTCTAGTATACTTGGACCTTATCTGTGGTTCAAGAAGATACAAAGATTTTTGTCAAGGCTCCAGCATTTCCCTCCCTTGACTCCCTTGTTTCCTGGGATAGATCCCATCAGGCCAAGGGGACTTATCTACCTTAACGTTTTTAAAAACACTCAATACCTCCTTCTTCTTAATATCAATATGTCCGGAATATCAACATACCCCTCCCTAACCTTACTATCATCCATATCCTTCTTCTCAATGAATGCTGATAAAAAGTACTCATTAAGGACCTCACCACTTATTTTGGCTCCATTTATGGACCAGGCCAGACACCTTCAAAAATTTCAAGAAAGTAGCCCAGACCCTAACTTTGCTAGCTGTTTTAAGCAGGTGTATAGTGAATATTCCAACAGTGATGCAGCTTGCTCAACCACTTAATTTTAAACAAAATAGAATTTATTTCCAAGATTAGTAATAAAAACACAAACAAAAGAGAACAAAATACAGAACAACTTAACCTATCTGAAAACCCAAAGATTATCCCAACTTAATGATACTGTTCGACTATTTGCAACAATCTCCATCAACACCGTGGGCACAAAACGGTAAAATCAAACACAGGGTCTTACAGGAGAGATTTCAGAGAGAGGAAGGATCAGCATGGACCTGCCTCTTTGGGTACAGACACTTCAAACTCTGCTTTCAGTAAACAGCGAGACTGCTAAAACCAAACCAAACCAAACCAGAGTAAAGCTAACCTGTGAGAACTGGCCAGTCCCCTTTCTTGTACAAGTTTTTTTAAACTTGAAAGCTTTTTTCTTAGTTATAATCAAATTGGTCCTAAAACCCTTCAAATCTATACCTCCCTAGTCTCTGTCCTTGAACAAACCTATCTTGTCCTTAATACATGCTCCTGGGCTAAGAATAAATTCCTTTGGATTCTTTTTAATCCTTCTTACCAAGAACATTTTGTGCCCCATTCTAGTCATCCTAAGTTCTTGTTTAAGTTTTTTTTTGTTTCCTTTGTATTCCTCAAGAGCATCAGTTTCCTAAACCTTATGTATGCTTTTCTTTTCCTTTTGACAATGAAAATTATTAATGAATGATATTAATTTACGCAAATGATATTTCAAATAAAAAGGTAAATTGAATGTTAAATAGTCAATGTGACAAAGATATATTGTAGACAAACAAAAACAATCCCCAACACTGTGCTGCTCTTTATTCATGCAGTGAAGTCAAGTGTATTATCTGTTAATTGCTTTCACAATCATCATTACCAAAGCACAATTCTACATATTCTCTATCTCTCGGTTATAACACTCCTGGTGGTGTTATTTTCTAGATTTTCCTTTCAATCGAACAAACAATAACACCTTAGTTCTTGATTCGGCCACTTCTAGGAAAATACCCAGCAGCAGAACCAAACTTTTTCCAACATACAAACAATGAACAGGAGGAGACTATTTAGTCCTTTGAGCCTGCTCCACCATCCAATAGATCATGATCTGATTTTAAATCATGACTTGAATTTAAACTCAATTCTGCATATGGCTGATATTCTTTCATATCCTAGGTAATTGAACAAAAAAACTATCTGACTTTGCCATAAATATATTTAAAGTTTCTACATCCACTGCCTTTTGAGGAAGTGAATTTCAAAGGTTCATAACTCTCTGAAAGAAAAAGCGTTTCCTCATCACTGCTTAAATAGTAACCCATTATGTTCGACTTTGACTCTTACTTCTAAATTCTCCCAAGAGAAACATCCTTTCCACATCCACCCAATCTACTCCCATCAGGAACCTATATGTCTCAATTAAATCACCTCTGATTTTTCTAGCTCCAGAGGATACAGGCCAAGTCTCTCTACCATTTCCTTGTGAGGCAATTTGATCATTCCAGGTATGCGTCTAGTAAACCTTCTCTGAACAGCTTCCAATGCATTAACATCCTCCTCCAAGTACAGTGACCAGTACTGTACACATACTCCAGATGCGGTCTTATCCACACCCTGGATAACTAAAGCATAACCTCCGTATTATGGCATCCAATTCCCCTCGCAATAAAACAAAATATTCTCTTGGCTTTCCTGTTTACTTACTATACATTAATGCAAACACTTAAAACTTTCTTAGAAGCAATTATAAATTCCACAGACATTATAAAGAAACCATAAATTTTCCTTACTATACTGCTTCTAGATTAAATGCCACCACAAGTTCACAAGTGTTCTCATGGAGATGGCAACCAATTCCATGCTAGTTCTCTACAAATACAAGGCAGCACAGTGGATGAGTGGCTAGCACTTCAAGCCTCACACCATCAGGGACCATGGTTCGATTCCAACTTCAGGAGTCTGTCAGTGTGGAGTTTGCACATTCTCCCTGTGTCTGCGTGTTTGCTCCAGTTTCCTCCCACAGTCTAAAGATGTGCAGGTTAGGTGAATTGGCAATGCTAAATTGCCCATAATGTAAGGTGCATTAGTCAGGGGTAAATGCAAGGGAATGGGTATGGGTGGGTTACTCTTCGGAAGGTCGGTCTGGACCTGTTGGGCTGAATGCCCTGTTTCCATACTGTAGGGAATCTAACCTAGCCTATATATGCCAAGTTTATTCTGGTTTCCTTCATTCCTCTTGGTGATGAAAGCAGGTCCTGTGGCAAGCCAACCAACGAACAAGCATCTTGAGTTGCATGTTCATGAGCCCTTTCCTGTTTGTCACTGCATTGATATCCACAGCCAAGTCCTCTCCAGAAGAATATTGGTACACCGATTACCCTTCCCTGGACTTATAACAATCCACTCATGGCCTGTTCACTCATCAAAAACAGATTTCACATTTGTACTATGATTTAAGTTTGGTACACCATAATTTAGAAGTAAGAATGTAGATTGATTATAGCAGTAGGAGAAAGTGAGGGCTGCAGTTGCTGGAGATCAGAGCTGAAAATGTGTTGCTGGAAAAGTGCAGCAGGTCAGGCAGCATCCAAAGAGCAGGAGAATCGACGTTTCAGGCATGAGGTCTTCTTCAGTAATGAGCCCTTCTTCAGGAATGAAACCTTCTTCATTGCTGAAGAAGGCCTCATGCCCGAAACGTCGATTCTCCTGCTCTTTGGATGCCTGACCTGCTGCGCTTTTCCAGCAACACATTTTCAGCTCTGATTATAGCAGTTAACAGATTAACATGAAATTAACAATTAAGCAAAATGTTCCAGACCCAAGTTGTGAAAATAAGTGAATATCTGAAAGTTATTTTTTCTCTTCCTGAAAAGAACCAAGCTAGGCCTGGCTTGAAAGGTTTTCTGGCTTTTGCATAATTAAAGTATATGATTTCATAAAATAATATTTCTGTAAGAATGGGGCTGCTTATTGTGACGTTAGCTGTTTAATGGTCTGTTGAAAAGAATATAACTGCTCATCTGAAAGGCCTTTTTTATTATTTTGCTCATGTGAAAAGAGTGCAGTGAATTTCAAGCATGAATTTTACTGGCAGTTGATATAAAAACTACCCAGAATTCTGTATTCCACCACTATAAACAACAAAAATTTATTGCATGGTTTCTGGTCCCACATATGGCCTACAGAAGATATGTTGGTGCAGCTGCCAAATAAACATGAGTGCTTTTTCACATCAGCATGGGTTCCACGGCATCATTGGAGCTCAATAGCAGTTCAAAGTTAATGGCCTGAGTGAGTAGCCAAGGTAGCTTTTCAACCAGGTGAGAAAAGGGACAGGAAGCTGAGAACCACATTACTATGTATTTACACATTCAGTGCGAAACCAGAAGGTGCAGGAATGAGCCTCCAGGTTCTTCGAGAAATGCTTAGGCTTCCTCTAATGTGTGCTGTCATTTTGTCCTTCCTAAAGGCAGAATGCCCAAAAGACAGTCCTGGCAGCAGTCTGCATTACCTTTCAATATCAGAACACAGCCTGAGGGTCACATGATTTTATACACTTCCTCCCAATTTCTCACATATCAGACGGCATGTAAAAGAAGAGTAGAAGCTAAAATAAATTGGGCCTGATTTCAGAAGGAGTGGTGAATTTCTAATATTCACAGCATGAACATTGGAGCCTTCATGCTCAGCAGACATTATTCCAAAGATGAGAAAGTTCCACTTACACAGAAACATTTTAAATCAACTGTCAGGAAAAGATCAGTCTGTTCATGAGGCCTGCCCCATGCTCATGTCTGGAGTATCATGACTAAATACATCCCACTGCCTTCAGTTATATAACCTCCTAGAAAGGATAAATTTTAAATTCAAAGTACATGTTATTCTTCATTCAGGAGACCTTGCCAACACTTATGAAGCACAGAATTATACCAAGCTTGAATAAAAAGAGCTGAGGGTTTGCAGTTCAATAAGTAAACTGCTACAAGTTAATACATAATTACATACTATTACCTAATCAAGCTGATTATGTGACCTTATACTGCCAGTAGGTAGCCTTTTCTGTTGGGGGTATCTATCAGGAATTAGCAGAAACAATGCCAGCAAAAAAAAACTTTTGTTCCACAATGGACCATGCAGCCCAAGATTTCTAAATAGGAGGAGCTAGCAAGCAATGCTCCCCAGTGACAGAAGGTACTCAGTAACTTTGCATTTGAGACATTTCACAGAGATAATTCTGTTATTCTCAGTAGCTTGAAGAAATATAACCTTATTCACTTCTTGTAAAAAGTGAGGTCTGCAGATGCTGGAGATCAGAGCTGAAAATGTGTTGCTGGTTAAAGCACAGCAGGTCAGGCAGCATCCAAGGAACAGGAAATTCGACGTTTCGGGCCACAACCCTTCATCAGGAATGAGGAAAGTGTGTCCAACAGGCTAAGATAAAAGGTAGGGAGGAGGGACTTGGGGGAGGGGCGATGGAGATGTGATAGGTCCACATCTGGCCCGAAAACGTCGAATTTCCTGTTCCTTGGATGCTGCCTGACCTGCTGTGCTTTAACCAGCAACACATTTTCAGCGCTTATTCACTTCTTGCCTGCTAACTGGAGAATTATATTACGTAATAATTCAAAGGAAAATCACAGCCTCTCCTGAAGGCTGAAAATTCTGAATCTGTGCTGTAATTTCTGATTTTCAGAGTTTATGGTATTTTAAACATGATGCAAATAAATGAACTGCAGCCTATCTTATTCTGAGGATTTATTGCAGCCTTTGACCACACAAACTCTCCATTACAGCCCTAAGTCTATCAGTTTGGCAAAACCATCCTCTCACAGGAACTTAAACAATTGCCTTATTTATGTGATAAATCTGAAAGACTGGGCAGTATGATGATAGGATTGTGACTTCTTCTGCTGAAGGAAAAAGAGGTCTGATAAAGCTAAACAGCTTTGTGAGAGAGAACAGCAAGATATGAAGCCAGAAAGTAAAATGCTGTTGCCATTCCATTATTATTAATTATACTTATTACTTTATACATGATAGTGTTTTGATAAATGTCTCAAAGAAGTTGAAGATCCAGTTCTGCAGTATTTGGATGACTTTCTTCAGAAGCTCATTGTCAGCATCAAAGTGAACATCCAACCCACAGCGTGAACTAACAGAAACAAATCAAATATTTTGATCCCTGATTAAAACTTTTATTTTGAAATTATTTTTCCAAGATTTTAGAGTTTGTACTATACAAAGTAGAATGCATTTTTGTGTTACGTTGTTTTTCAGTAAGTGTTATCTTTTTAACATAGACTAAGGTGCATCATAAGTTACAACATTAATCTCTATTCAAATTCACCAGAATATCATCAAGAATAGGGTCATAGATTGAAAATTGAAAAAGCAGGACTACTGCCAGACCATATTGATGTTATTTTATTTTAAGGAAAGCTTAGACATTGTTGTGCATCAATTGATAATGCAGGCTGTGAAAACAACTCAAGTGTCCCAACATTAGTACTGATGTATTTATTCTGGTTCTGTTCGCCGAGCTGAGAATTTGTGTTGCAGACGTTTCGTCCCCTGTCTAGGTGACATCCTCAGTAATTGGGAGCCTCCTGTGAAGCGCTTCTGTGATGTTTCCTCCGGCATTTATAGTGGTTTGTCTCTGCCGCTTCCGGTTGTCAGTTCCAGTTGTCCGTTGCAGTGGTCGGTATATTGGGTCCAGGTCGATGTGCTTATTGATTGAATCTGTGGATGAGTGCCATGCCTCTAGGAATTCCCTGGCTGTTCTCTGTTTGGCTTGTCCTATAATAATAGTATTGTCCCAGTCGGACTCATGTTGCTTGTCATCTGTGTGTTGGTTACTAAGGATAGCTGATCGTATCGTTTTGTGGCTAGTTCGTGTTCATGGATGCGGATTGTTAGCTGTCTTCCTGTTTGGCCTATGTAGTGTTTTGTGCAGTCCTTGCATGGGATTTTGTACATAACATTGGTTTTGCTCCTGCTAGCTATCGGGTCCTTCATTCTGGTGAGTTGTTGTCTGAACTCACCAAAATGTAGTGTACAAAATCCTATGCAAGGACTGCACAAACACTACATAGGACAAACAGGAAGAAAGCTAATGATCCGCATCCATGAACACCAACTAGCCACGAAACAACACGACCAGCTATCCTTAGTAGCCACACACTCAGATGACAAGCAACATGAGTTCGACTGGACAACACTACTTTTATAGGACAAGCCAAACAGAGAACAGCCAGGGAATTCCTACAGGCATGGCACTCATCCACAGATTCAATCAATAAGCACATCAACCTAGACCCAATATACCGACCACTGCAACGGACAGCTGGAACTGACAACCGGAAGTGGTAGATTCAAACCACTACAAATGCCAGCGGAGAGATCACAGAAGCGCTTCACAGGAGGCTCCCAAGCACTGCGGATGTCACCTAAACAGGGGACGAAACGTCTTCAACACAAATTCCCAGCTCAGCGAACAGAACCACAACAACAAGCTCCCGAGCTACAAATCTTCTCATAAACTTTGAACTGATGTATTTAATTGGAAATGGAAGTAGTCAAAGATACAAGAAGTCAAGACAGATTTTGAGAAAAACTGCTCTCTTTAGTGGATGGTTCAAGAACCAGAGGATACTAATATTACGTGATTGGCAAAGAGAAAAAACAATGTCAAGTGAAAAGACTATTTTACACTGTTAATGAGCAAGATTTGTACTGCATTGGAGTGTGGTAGAGCACAACATATTTGGGTCATTCAAATTTGGATAATTGGATAAGCATGTAAACAAAGGGAACATGCAGGACTAGAGGAAAAGGGCAAGCAGTAGGACTAGCTGAATTGCCATTGTAATGTGCTAGAGACAAAATAACTCCTGTGAAGCGCTTCTGTGATGTTTCCTCCGGCATTTATAGTGATTTGTCTCTGCCGCTACCGGTTGTCAGTTCCAGCTGTCCATTGCAGTGGTCGGTATATTGGGTCCAGGTCGATGTGCTTATTGGTTGAATCTGTGGATGAATGCCATGCCTCTAGGAATTCCCTGGCTGTTCTCTGTTTGGCTTGTCCTATAATAGCAGCGTTGTCCCAATCGAACTCATGTTGCTTGTCATCTGAGTGTGTGGCTACTAAGGATAGCTGGTCGTGCCGTTCATGGCTAGTTGGTGTTCATGGATGCGGATCATTAGCTGTCTTCCTGTTTGGCCTATGTAGTGTTTTGTGCAGTCCTTGCATAGGATTTTGTACACTACATTGGTTTAGCTCATGCTGGGTATTGGGTCCTTCGTTCTGATGAGTTCAGACAACAACTCACCGGAACGAAGGACCCGATACCCAGCATGAGCAAAACCAATGTAGTGTACAAAGTCCCATGCAAGGACTGCACAAAACACTACATAGGACAAACAGGAAGACAGCTAACAATCCGCATCCATGAACACCAACTAGCCATGAAATGACATGGCAAGCTATCCTTAGTAGCCACACACGCAGATGACAAGCAACATGAGTCCGACTGGGACAATACTACTATTATAGGACAAGCCAAACAGAGAACAGCCAGGTAATTCCTAGAGGCATGGCACTCATCCACAGATTCAATCAATAAGCACATTGACCTGAACCCAATATACTGACCACTGCAACGGACAGCTGGAACTGACAACCGGAAGCGGCAGAGACAAACCACCATAAATGCCGGAGGAAACATCACAGAAGTGCTTCACAGGAGGCTCCCAAGCACTGAGGATGTCACCTAGACAGGGGATGAAACGTCTGCAACAAAATAATTATTAAGTAATTTTGAGTGAAATAAGAAAGCTACACACATGCCAACAATCAGCTTGTTAAACTTACAATCAATGTTTCAATTCATGTGTCAGCTTGTCACTGTTATACAAGGAAAAGCTATTTTTTCACTCTGACTAGAGAATTTTAATACTTACCAATCAAACCAATCTGAAGGCACAAATGAAAGCTGTCAGAATTTATCAAATCAATTGGATGGTAAGCCTTTGGCACTAATTTGTATGGCCATTATTAGCTGCGCCAGCAAAGTTTTGAAGTGACCAAATATTTTTTGAGGGTTCAGTACGTTTTTATTCAATGTTATGGGATTGCTAAACTAAGCTCTGACAATATGCAATTTGTCTAGAGAATGTTTGGTGAATGTCTTATAAAGGTTCATTTTTCTCTGTACTAGCTCCAGTCATTGCTTTGTTTTACAGAGAACGCTTCTCAGAAGGGTGAAATCTTCCATGTTCGGAAACGATGGGCTAATCTTCAATGAAAGTGAAATTTCCTTAAACTAAATTAATTACAATTAGATTCTTAAATTTAGATTTTTGCTAAAGTATGCAGCTAGGCTATGTGGACAAAGACATTTGGTTATTTGTGTAAGCCACAGTGTCTGGTTATGTACAATACTTAACAGTTTGCTTATGCACACGCTGTAGAGATCCTTTTATTGCCACTTACATAATGGCAGAGGATGTCTATGTGCAAGTGTGAGAAGTGATCTCAATAATTAAGTCTAGTACAAAAGCTTGCCACCCAATATGCACAAAAACCGGAAATTCATCTTTGGACTGAATTACCCTGACCACTAGCAATGGGTTGGGAAGTAAGAGGGCTGGCAAAATAATGGGGGGTTTGGGGGAGAGGCGAGTGTGCAGGGAGAGAGAGAATGTAGTCAGAAGGGAGCCCCTTCTGTTGTTGCCACTTGCCATATTGCTGACAGGTCAATTGTGCCACTTAAATAACCAATTAAGAAATATTTCCCATCTCCAGAGGAATTATGGTTGCAATGGAAAAGCTGCCACATTTGAGGAGAGCACCAGGTGAAATATCATAGCGTTCAGATGGGTTCTGCAGCAGGACCTACAGAGAGCTCCCATGTCAGTGGGTCTTTTCAGAAGTACTGATGCTACTAGAAATTAAGAGGCCCTTCCCATCAGTGAGGCCTGACTCTGGTATCCCTGAATCTAATTCATCTGTCTTCAATGCCACGCTTTCCCTGATGTCCAAAGCAATGATGCATGCTGTGTTGTCAGTCCTCAGAACTGACCCCAGTGAATTGAATGGCTGCCTGCTTGTGGCTTTTTAATTGGTTGACATCAGCAATATGTCACCTCAGGTTCCAGTACTGGCTGTGTGGTTGAGTATGTAAGTTAGCTCGCTGAGCTGGAAGGTTTATTTTCAGACGTTTTGTCACCATGACTAGGTAACATCATTAGTGATGTTACCCACTTTAAGAAATCAAAACTGATAAATAGAGAGATGGCATATACCACCAGCGCTTCACTGGAGACTCGCACTGAGATTATCATTAACGTGAGCTTCAAATATTCTCAAAAAACACTAACAGTAGGGTTGAATTTAGAACACAGAAGGAAGGTGCAAAGATAAACTCCAGTACCAGGATCCTGTGCTTAGACAAGGGAGACTACAATAGGATGAGGGAGGAGTTGGCTAAAGTAGGCTGGAAGCAAAGACTTTATGGTGGGACAACTGATAAACAGTGGAGGACTTTCAAACCATTTTTTCAAAGTGCTCAGCAAAAATATATACCAGTGAAAAGGAAGGACTGTAGAAAAAGGGGTAATCTGTCATGAATGTCTAAGGAAATAAGGGAGGCTATTAAATTGAAAGGAAAGCTTACAAAGTGGCCAAGATCAGCAGGAAACTAGAAGATTGGGAAAGCTTTAAAGGTCAATGGAAAGCCACAAAAAGAGCTATAAAGAAAAGTAAGATCGATTATAAGAAAAATAAGCTCATAATATAAAGACAGATAGCAAAAATTTCTATAAACATATGAAACAAAAAAAGAGTGGTTAAAGTAAACACTGGTCCTTTACAGGGTAACAAGGGGGATTCAGTAATGGGATATGAGGAAATGGCCAAGGCATTGAATATGTATTTTATGTCATCGTCACAGGGTACTAAAAGTAATGAAGGAAGAAATGGCAAATGCACTTGTGGTAATTTTCCAAAATTCACTGGATTCTGGGGCAGTTCCACCAGATTGGAAACAGCAAATGTGATATCATTATTTAAAAAGGAAGGTAGACAAAAGATATGGAATTATAAACCAGCTTAATTTATGTAGTGGGGAAAATGCTTGAATCTATTATCAAAGAAGAAATAGCAAGGTATCTAGATAGAAATTTTCCCATTGGGCAGACCCACCATGAATTCATGAAGGGCAGGTCATGCTTAATTAATCTTTTGGAATTCTATGAACACGGACAACAGGGACCCAGTAGATATGGTGTATCTAGATTCCAAAAGGCCTTTAACAAAAGGCTGCTGCATAAGATTAAGATGCAAGGCATTACAGGTAATGTATTAGCATGGACAGAGGATTGGTTCACCAACAGGAAGCAAAGTGTGGGGATAAATGAGTGCTATTCTGGTTGGCAATCAGTGGTGTGCCTCAGGGATCAGTGTTGGGACCACAGTTATTCACAATTTACATAGATGATTTGAAGTTGGGTACCACGTGTAGTGTGTCAAAGTTTCTGTATGGCACTAAGATGAGTGGTAGAGCAAAGTGAGCAGAGGACTGTAAAACTTTGCAAAGGGACATAGATAGTTTAGTTGAGTTGGCAAAGGTCTGGCAATATATTGTTAATAAATGTGAACTCATCCTTTCAGTAGGAATAACAGTACAGAGGACTATTACTTGAACGGTAAGAAACTGCAGCATGCCGCTGTGCAGAGGGGCCTGGTGTCTTTGTGCATGAATCACAGAAGGTTGTCTGCAGGTGCAACAGGTGATTAGGAAGGCAGATGGAATTTTGTCCTTCATTGCTAAAGGGGTTGAGTTTAAAAGCAGAGAGCTGTATAGGATGCTGGTGAGGCCATACTTCAAGTAATGCGTGCAGTTTTGGTCTCATTACTTATGAAAGGATGTACTGGCACTAGAAGGAGTACAGAGGAGGTTCACTAGGTTGACTCCAGAGTTGAGAGGGTTGGCTTATGTGGAGAGACAGAGTGGACTGGAATTATATTCAGTGGAATTCAGAAGAATGGGGGGGGGGGGGAGATCTTATAGAAACATATAAAATTATGAAGGGAATAGATGAGATAGAAGTAGAGAGGATGGTTCCACTGGAGGGTGAAACTAGGACAAGAGGACAGAGCCTCAAAATTAGAAAAAGCAGATTTAGGACTGAATTGAGAAAGAACTTCTTCATCCAGAGGGTTGTGAATCTGTGGAATTCAATGCCCAGTGAAGTAGCTGGTGCTTCCTCATTGAATATTTTTAAAGCTAAGATTGATAATGTTTTGAACAGTAAAGGAATTAAGGGCTATGATGAGCAGGGTGGTAAGTCGAGCTGAGGCCACAAAAAGATCAGCAAATCCCTGCCCAGTGAAGTGCTTGAGGTTTCCTCAGTAAATGTTTTTAAAGCTAAGATAGATAATTTTTTTGAATAGAAAAGGAATAATGATTATAGTGAGAGGGTGGGTAAGTGGAACCTATCAGCCATGATCTTATTGAATGGCTCAAAGGGCCAGATGGCCTACTCCTGCTCCTAGCTCTTATATTATGATGCAGGTAATTTTATTTTCACGCTTCAGATCTTTCTGATATTATTAGGAAAAATGGTTTGACTTGGAATGAAGAGTGAAAAGCAGAACTGTACTGGCTCCAACGTAGTGAAAAATGTGCAAAACTGTATCAATATGACCTTCTGCCCCAAGATAGAAATATAACATCATCAGCACTCAGGTTCAGCATTAATTTTCATATTCACCATTGCTGTTCTTAAGTAATTTAGGATTTTTTTCTATAAAAGTACTTTCTTTCATTGCCCTACAGTTCAAGTTATGCCCCAATTATGTCCCACTGCAATGATCTAGTACAGCCACTATGGTGGTAGAATGTGCCAGCAAAAAGACATAAAGCCACTCTGAGTCAGTAGGTGCATGGCTTTGATGTCAAAGGAATCAGGAGCAATGTGAAGGCTTCTTTACTATAAGTAGGATAACTGATCCTGCTCCTCCCAGCTCCTTGCATGTAGAGTACATGACTGCTTACTTTGGTGCAGATATTCCATAGGGCTGTACTATTGTATTAGGAATTCTGAAGAAAAGGCATATGGAACTTAAAGCATTAACTTCATTCTTCTCGCCACAGATGTTGCTGGGTTTCTCAAACACTTCCTGTTACTAAACAAAAAAAAACCCAAAGAACTATAAGATGCTGGAAGTCAAAAACAAAAACAGAAATTGCTGGAGAAACTCAGCAGATCTGGCAGCATCTGTGGAGAGAAAGCAGAGTTAACATTTTGGGTCCAGTAGTCACTGTGGAGAAAGAACAAATTTAAGGTTTCAAGCTCCATATGATTTTTCTTCAGGAACACTAAAGTAAGTTAGCAAGAACCTGCAATGTAGAGCTGGGAGGTGCAGGACTGCTTAGCTCAACCCTTAGTAAAGAAGCCTCCAGATTGTTCCTGATCCCTTTGACATCAAATCCCTTCACCTCCAGACTCAAAAGTGGCTTTATGCTTTTTGCTAGCACATTCTACCACCGTACTGGCTCTACTAAATGTGATTTGAGGTCAAATATGAATGCAGTGGGACATAACTGGTGCGTAATTTAAACTGTGTTTTTCCTGCAATTTCTGTTTTTACTTTCTGCTATTATCCTTGAATGCAGGTACTGGTCATTTCCAAGGAAAAACAATGCTGGAAATGAGAAACAAAAACAGAAATGGTCTTTAAGCAGGCATTCAGTCCATTGTTTGTACATGAAAAGACAACCTCAACCTGCTTGACACAAGGGTAAGAATGCTTCTTCTTCTTCCTTGTCGGTATGGCAGCTGTGTCCTTCTAGCTGGAAATGTTTGTGCTGTTTTTGCCAATCATTGGGGAATGCTGTGTCGTGCCTCAAAAACAAATGCTATGTGTCCAAATTTCTTGGCCAATAACTTTTCCATAATACTTTCCATCTAAATAAATTTGGAGAAAGTGAGAACTGCAGATACTGGAGATCAAAGTTGAGAGTGTGGTGCTGGAAAAGCATAGCAGGTCAGGCAGCATCCAAGGAGCAGGAGAATCGGCATTTCAGGCATAAGCCCTTCATCAGGAATTCATCTGAATAAATTTTTCAAGTATCACAATTCTTTTTTTACTTACCCAAATGAATTGATGGGCTTAATTAGCTGCATTAACATTTTCTTTAAGCATTTATTTTTAACAAATTGCATTAATTAGCCTCTGATTTATGCTGTCATTTTCCTCCTACCTTATCATCTCATTATGTTTCTGGTTGGTTGCGTTTGAACTATTCTTTTAGTATACTTCAATTCTCTATCAAGAGTTGTACTTCCTTTTCTGTTTAGTCATTAATTTCTATGGCTATAGCTTTTCCGTTCCTATATCTTAATATTCATCACAGTGAATATTTTTGCTATCAATCTTATATGTGTCTTTTTATTAACCTTCTTGCCAATCTTTTGCTTCTTCCATTTCCATGTTGAAAGTGTTGATTTCCTTACAGATATTCCTCAGAAGTGAGTCAAATATTAGTAACTTGCCTAAATGACTATTTTTCATGCATGGAAATCTTGATAAGGATTTCCAAGCCTTGGTATGTTACAATAATCTCTAATCCAATTCTTTCCTGATAATATATATGTAATTTACACTGGGGTTACTGAACAGTCCATGGTGGTATGAAGCCTCATGTGTTCTCCTCCCTCCATCAGTACTGAGGCAACTCACAGACTCCTCAGGTTGGAGATCAAATCTTGAGATATTTCTGGTCAGTATGACTCAGCAACTCACTGGATAAACTCAGCAAACATCAGGTAGTCAGTTATTTATTTTGTCTTTCTTTTTACTGAAGATGTATCATATTAAAAGTTCTTATTTTCCTTCTGTCTCTCTGCTGGTTTTAACTCCCATTTTTATCACTTCAATCACTGCTTTTTATTGTGACCATTAAAATAAACTTCCGCTGACTCAGAATTTAGTACCTTACATCCTAAATTCTACAACATAGCATATTCAATTACCAATATTCCAATTCATAAGGTGCCTGACTTTTGAAGAGAATGAAAATATCGTAGGGAGGATCCTTCATTCAACATAACATCTAAGCAAAATATATAAAATTGGAATAATGCAAGTTAAAGTTTCTCATGAAGTGACATTTCCTAAGGAGAATGATTTGCTTTGCTTTCCATTTGCTTGCCTCAAGCCACTTATTTGATATCATTAACCATCCTTCGGCAAGATTAGCAATTTCAAAAACTGTTTTTGTTTCACACCAAAGTAAGTATGCAGAATCACATCTCAAAAATATACTCTATTTGAGGTCAATTAGGACTTTTTAATTAAAAAAATTTGTTGAGGATAATTCAATTGAAGAGATAATCACAAAATTACTCGTTTTTTTAGAGAATTTCAAAAATGAATTAAGTGCAGTAACTCTCAAAACCATCTCTCAATTTCAAAATCTCAACATTGAGAAATACATGAAAAGTAGTGTCATGGGAGCACTGTCCGCATTTCTCTCTGAGTCACATATCTTGACGTGGACATAAATCATGTTGTTCAGTCAATGTAGAATAATAGAGGTTTACAGCACAAAATAAAGCCCTTTGGCTCATCGAGTCTGTGCTTGTCAAAAACAACCACCTAGATATTGTGATCCCATTTTCCAGCACTTGACCCATCGTGGTGAATACCTTGGCATCACAAGTCTACATCTAAATACTTTTTATAAGTTATGAGGGCTTCTGCCTCTTGCATCCTTACAGACAGTCAGTTCCCCATCTGGGAAATCCCTAAGTAATAGCATTGTGATATCCCTACGTAATACGGACACTATCCACTCTCTGTGTAAAAAAGTTGCCCTTATGTCCTTTTGAAATCTTTCTCCTCTTACCTTAAAAATATGTCTCCCAATTTTGAACTCCCACACCTTGGGAAAAGTCCTTTGCTATTCATTTTATTGACACCTGTCATGATTTTATATATCTTTATAAGGTCACCCCTTAACCTCCTAAGCACCAGTGAAAAAAATCCCAGCCTATATTTACATCGCAAACCTTCCATTCCCAGCAACACCCTGGTAAATCTTTTCTGAACCCTCACTAATTTAATAATATTCTTCCAATAACAAGATGACCAGAACTTCACATTCTACCCCAGAACAGACCTCACCAATTTCTACACCCAGCATGGCAAATACTTTCTTAAGCACCCTGTTTACCCATGATGCAAATTTCAAAGAATTATGTCCCTGAACCCCTAGGTCTCTCTCTTCGATAATGCTACCCTGGGCCTACCATTAATTATATAAGACCTGCTCTTGTTTGTTTTACCAAAATGCAATAACTCACATTTATCCAAATTAAAATCATTTGCCACTCCTCAAATCATTGATCCAAATGATCAAGATCTCTTTGAAATCTTAGATAACCTTTTTCACCATCCACTATACCACCAATTTTGGTGTGATCTGCAACTTACTAACTATACCGTCTATATTCTCATCCAAAATGTTTATATAAATGAAAAACAATAGAGGACCCAGAACCAATCCCTGTGGAATACAGCTGGTCACAGCCTTCAGTCCAAAAAACAACACCCCATAACCATCCTCTGTCTCCTACCGTCATATCAATTTTGTGTCCAATTGGCAAGCTCACCCTGAAATCCCATGTAATCCAACTTTAGTAATTAGTCTAGCATGAGGAACCTTATCAAAGGCTTTACTAAAGTCCAAGTAAACAATGTCTACCACGCTGCTCTCTTCAATCTTTTTGGTTACTTCCTCAAATAACTCAATCACGTTTGTAAGACACAATTTCGCTTACACAAAACCATGCTGACTATCCCTAATCATTCCTAGCTTCTCCAAATCCATATAAATCTTTTCTTTCAAAATTATCTCCAACAACTTCCCCAACACTGATGTCAGACTCACAGATACGTAGTTCCCAGGCTTCTTCTTCCAGCCTTTCTTAAATAAAGGCAAAACATTAGCCTGCCTCAAGTCCTCCGGCACCTTATCCATGGTTATAGATGATATAAATATTCCAGCTGGGGGCTCCACAAATTCCTCCCTAATTTCCCATAATATCCTGGGATACACTTGATCAGGTCCCAGAGCTTTATCCAGTTTATGTTTTCTAAGACCTCCAGCACTTCCTCTTCTGTAATGTGAACCGTTTTCAAAACATTAATAATTATTTCTCTGAGTTCTTTAGAATCCATTTCTTTCTCCACAGTAAAAACAGATGTGAAATATTCATTTTATATCTCTCCCATCATCTAAGGTTCAACACAAAGACAACCTCGCTGATCTTTAAAGGGCTCTAAGTCCTTGGAAAAACTAACATTTGGGCAAAAAATGCAACCTTGCCAGCAACAAATATCTCCCATGAACAAAATCGCATGCAGGCCAAAAAGGTAAAGTGTCAGGAAATTTTATGATGAAGCAATCACACAAAGCTGCCCTCAGCTAAATAGCTTTTTCTCAATCAGGTGATTTTTTAAATGGTCTTACAATTGTGACTCCTCTCAATCAATCGTTCATTCATTGTCACTGTAGCTTTAGTAGCGTCATTGGTTTGTATCTTCTCTGAGTTCCTTCAACTCTCTTTGTCCTATGTCTCAGGTAGTCCACCCACCTAACTTTTCTTCTTTTTCTACTACTTCTATCCTCAATTCCTCCTTCAACCACTTCAAGGACAAACCCGTCAGGTCTTTGTTTCCCATGTCCATATTTAGCTCTGTTTCTTCAACTGTACTTAGTCAAACGTTTGAATTTTAATACTTCAGATTTAACCCATTCATTTTTCTTCCTGCGTATCTTGATTCTTGAACATCATCTGTCATCAACACATTTCTAAAAGCTGTTACCTTCTTTATTTCCCCAAGTCCAAGCCTTGCTTCCATGAAGTGCATCACAAGACACTAGTAACTCACTGTAAGTTACTCATACAGTTGCATTTGGACTTGCAGATTCTACTTATGTCAGCGGTCACACTTCTTGCAGTAGCTAACCAAACACATGTTATATTCTATAATATTCAAGGTCTTGTTGTGCTAATACAGAACGGCTAAAGGAAACACTAACTTTTATTGTCATGTCTTAAAGTATTGGAAATAATTGCAAAGGTGTTTGGTGTCTTAAGTTTTAAAAACACCAATGAGAAAGAAAGAAAGAAAGAGCAGGTTAATAGACGGGAAGAGGTCCATAACTGCAGAGCTACTATTATGAACAATACTCCAAGCGGTCTTGAGATGCTTAGGTGTCAGTGAGAATAAAGGTCTAAAAGCAGAATACTGTGGGGATGGGAGACAGCAAGATATTCTACAAGGTAAGCGAGTTTTGAGAAGATTTGTAGCTCAGATTGAGGTTCAGGATGTAGTTTGTTCGCTGAGCTGGAAGGTTCATTTTCAGATGTTTCATCACCATACTAGGTAACATCTTCAGTGAGCCTCTGGACGAAGCACTGCTGATGATTCCTGCTTTGTATGTATATGTTTGGTGATGGTTGGTGATGTCATTTCCAGTGGTCATTTCCTGTTCCTTTTTTCAGGGGGTTGGTAAATGGGGTCCAAATCAATGTATTTGCTGATAGAGTTCTGGTTGGAATGCCATGCTTCTAGGAATTCTCTTCCATGTCTCTGTTTGGCTTGTCCTAGGATCGATGTGTTGTCCCAGTTGAAGTGGTGTCCTTCCTTATCTGTATGTAAGGATACCAGTGAGAGTGGGTCATGTCATTTTGTGGCTAGTTGATGTTCATGTGGCTCACTAGTATGGTGATGAAATGTCTGAAATGAACCTTCCAGCTCAGTGAGCAAACCTACATCCAGATTCTATGAGGTAATTGACCACGTGAGTTTGCAGAACCCACATTAAAAAAATGTAGTTTATTTTCGGGTCTCAGGGAAAAACATTACTGAAAAATACTGCAAAAATGCAGAAATTTGCTGAAAAGGAAACAGATTACAATCATGCTAGCTGAGCTAGAAACTTTAGTGTAGAGATTAAGGTGACCCTTCACTGAGGTTTGGGTATTCCTTTGATAGACTGGATAAATCTTTCTTTCTGATGTTTATAAGTAAACATTTCAAAATATTTGTATAGTGTAATACAATCTGTTCTTTTGTGCTATTGCATAATCAACTTTTGTGTATTTTGTTCTAAGCATATTGGCAACCACTTGTGACTGTTTAGTGATGGACCACCTCAGTAAACAAAAAGAAAAATAATATCTAAGGTCTATCATACTATGTTTCACAGTGGTATTAGACTTGTCCAGTACTGCTATCAGCTGGGATTAATTGTGCTGCTGATACAATTGTGATTTTTGTCGAAGCAAAGGTTTCCAACTCTTCAACAAGACTACATTATCGTGTTCAGGCCCTGCCACTGAGATCCAGGACAAAGAACATGAGAACATAAGAATGAGGAGCAGGAGTAGGCCACCTGGCCCTTTGAGCCTGCTCCGCCATTCAATAAGATTATGGCTGATCTTTTTGTGGCCTCAGCTCTATATATCCGCTCTCTCACCGTAACCCTTAATTCCTTCATATATCAAAAAAATTGTCTTAGCCTTAAAAACATTTACTGAAGTAGCACCAACTACTTCACTGGGCAGGGAGTTCCATAGATTCACAACCCTTTCAACTGAATTGAAAATTGCTCTCAATTCAGTCCTAAATCTGCTCCTCCCAATTTTGAGGCCATGTCCTCTTGTCCTAGTTTTACCTGCCAGTGGAAACATCCTTTCTACGTCTATCTTAACTATCCCTTCATAATTTTATGTATTTCTATAAGATGCACCCCCCCCCCACCATTCTTCTAATTTCTACTGAATATATTCCCAGTCCACTCAGTCTCGTCTCATAAGTCAACCCCTCAGCTCTGGAACTAATTTAGTCAACCTCCTCTGCACCCTTCTAGTGTCAGTACATCCTTTCTCAAGTAAGGAGATTAAAACTACACGTAGTACTCGAACTGTGGCCTCACCAGCACTCTCTACAGCTACAACATGACCTCCCTGCTTTTAAACTCAACCATTTAGCAATATAGGACAAAATTCCATTCGCCTTCCTAATTACTTGTTGTACCTTCATGCACAAGAACACCCAGGTCCCTCTGCACAGCAGCATGTTGCAACTTTTTACCATTCAAGTAATAGTCCTTTTTACTGTTATTCCCACTGAAAGGGATGACTTCAAATTATTAACATTGTACTCCATCTGCCAGACCTTTGCGCGCTCACTTAAACTATCTATGACCCTTTGCAAAGTTTCGCAATCCTCTGCGCCCTTTACTCTACCACTCATTTTAAGTGTCATCCGCAAACTTTGACACACTACACATGGTCCCTAACTCCAAATCATCTATGTAAATTGTGAATAATTGATCCCAACACTGATCTCTGAGGCACACCACTAGTCACTGATTGCCAACCAGTATACAACTCATTTATCCCCACACTTTGCCTCCTGTTAGTCAACCAATTCTCTATCTTGCTAATATGTTACTCATAACACCACGCATCTTGATCTTATGCAGCAGCCTTTTGTGTGGCATCTTGTTAAAGGCCTTTTGGAAATCCAGTACACCACATCTATTGGGTCCCCATTCTTCACCGTGTTCGTAATGTCTTCATGGAATTCCAAAAGATTAGTTAAGCATGACCTGTCTTTCATGAACCAATGCTGTCTCTGCCTAAAGGGATAATTTCTATCCAGATGCCTTGCTATTCCTTCCTTGATAAGAGACTCAAGCATCTTCCCCACTACAGAAGTTAAGCTAACTGGTCTATAATTCCCCACCTTTTGTCTACCTTCCTTTTTCAACAGTGGTGTCATATTTGCTGTTTTCCAATCTGGTGGAACAGCCCCAGAATTCAGCAAATTTTGGAAAATTACCCCAAGTGCACTTGCTATTTCTCCCATCATCTCTTATGTACCTTGGGATGTATTCCATCAGGGCTTGTCTATCCTTAGCTCCATTATCTTGCCCAACACTACCTTTTTCTGTGATAATGATTGCTTCCAGGTCCTCACTTACCTTCGTCTCTTTGTCAATTCCTGGCATGTTATTCGTGTCCTCCACTATGAAGACCAAGACAAAATACCTGTTCAATGTCTAGGCAGTTTCCTCATATCCCATGACTAAATCCTTCTTCTCTTCCCCTAAAGGACCAATGCTTACTTTAGTCACTCTTCCATTTTATACATTTATATAAACTTTTATTATCTATCTTTATATTCTGAGCTAGTTTTTTCACATGTTCTATCTTACTTTTCTTTATAGCTCTTTTTGTGGCTATCTGTTGACCTTGAAAGCTTTTTCAACATTCTAATTTCCCACTGATCTTGGGCACTTTGTATGCCTTCTCTTTCAATTTGAAAGCCTCCCTTATTTCCTGAGACACCCATGACAGATTAACCCTTTTCCTGCAGTCCTTCCTTTTCACTGGTGTAAAGTTTTGCTGTGCACTTTAAAAAATTGCTCGTCAACTGTCCTACCACACGTCTTTGTTTCCAGTCTACGTTAGCCAATTCCTCCTTCACCCTAACGTAGTCTCCCTTGTTTAAGCACAGGACTCTGGTACTGGATTCTATCTTCACACTCTCCATTTGTGTTCAAGTTCAATCATACTGTGATTTCACCCTCCAAGAGGATCCCTAACTATGAAGTCATTAATTATTGCTATCTCATTACACAGAACCAGATCTAGGACAGCTTGCTCCTTCATCGGTTCCATTACATACTGTTCAAGAAAACTATCACAGATATACTCAATGAACTCCACAAGGCTACCGGACAGAGCTGATTCGACATATCGACATGTGAATTAAAATCCCCCATAATTGCCATACCATTTTTATAGGCATTAGTTATTTCTTTGTTTATTGCCGGCCAATGTGATATTATTATTTGGTGTCCTATAGACAACACCAATTAGTGACCTTTTCTTCTTAGAATTTCTAATTCACAGCATTTGCTATGGTCTATTGTTTTCATGGCACATACTCCACTTTTGCATCTAATCTCATAATCCTTTCTTCGAATCATTATACTCACGAAGTACTTTTTCTAACTCCTTAGAATTTAGGAATGTCACAAAGGCCTTGTTGTCTGTCTTTATCTTGAATTGAAGACTGGGAACATAATCTGCAAATTTTCAAAAGTTGAGTTAGCAGCTAATGTTTTCTCACTCTGTTCGATCTTTGTCAGTTAACAGGATTAATAATTAATTTTTCTAAATTTTCCATCCATATAGATCTGGAAGAATACAAGCCCCTGAAGAAGACGCATTTGCAGCAATGACAATAGGTCTCTCTGTATCATAGTGAGACATCAGGTGATACCAATATCTGTTTGATCTTCCAACTACATCTGTTGTGCTTCCTCCCAGCACCACATATTGTCTTGTGGTTCACTGATAACAGCCAGGTTGGGCAAGAACTTCTCAACTTGCTTTACCATGCCCACGAAACCTTAAAGCTATGGTGCTGTTATGTTTCGAGGATCTGGAAGCCCTTTGCATGCCCTTGTCTTCTGTGGATAAACCTTGACATTGGATGCATTTACAATACATAGAACATTGAACAGTACAGGCCTTTCGGCCCAAGGTGTTGTGTCAAGCATTTACCTTAATCTAAAATCAACCTAACCTACACACCCCTCAATTTACTGTCATCCATGTGCTTGTCCAGCAGTCGCTTAAAAGTCCCTAATGTCTCTAACTCTACCACCACCAGTACAGTGCATTCCATGCACCCACCACTCTCTGACAGCTGATGTCTTACATCTCCCAATACCTTCCTCTAATCACCTTAAAACAATGACCCCTCATGATAGCTACTTCTGCCCTGCGGAAAAGTCTCTGGATATCTACTCTATCAATGCCTCTCATTACCTTGAACACTTCTATCAAGTCAGCTCTCTTCCTTCTTCTCTCCAGCCTAGCTCACTGAATCTCTCTTTATGAGACATGCCCTCTAATCCAGATAGCATCCTGTGCCCTCTCTAAAGGATCTACCATCTTGCTGTAATGAGGCGACCAAAACTGGACACAATATTCCAAGTATGGTCTAACCAGGGCTTTATTGAGCTGCAACAAAACTTCTCAACTCTTAAACTCAATCACTCTGTTAATGAAAGCCAAAATACCATATGCCTTCTTAACAACCCTACCAACTTGGTATTCAAATTTGACCTTCCAAACTGAATCACTTCGCATTTGTCCAGGTTAAACTCCATTTGCAACTTCTCAGCTCAGCGCTGCATCCTGTCAATGCCATGTTGTAGCCTGCAACAGCCCTCCACTCTATCTACAACACCACTGACCTTTGTGTCATTGACAAACTTGCTAAGCCACCCTTCCACTTGCTCACCCAAGTCATTTATAAAAACTACAAAGAACAGATGCCCAAGAATAGACCCCTGTGTGACACCACTGGTCACTGACCTCCAGGCGTCCACCACTCGCTGTCTTCTTTCGGCCAGCCAATTCTGTATTTAGACAGCCAAATGTCCCTGTATCCCATATCTCCTAACTTTCTGAATGAGCCTACCATGGGAAACCTTATCAAACTGAAATCCATATACACCACATCCACCATTCGACCTTCGTCACGTCCTCAAAGAACGCAATAAGGCTTGTGAGGCATGACATGCCCCTCACAAAGCCATACTGACTATCTTTAATCAAACTACATTTTTCCAAATAGTTATAAATCCTACCTCTCAAAATCCTTTCCAGTACCTTGCTTACCACAGTCATAAGACTGACTGGTCTGTAATTTCCAGGGATTTCCCTATTCCCTTTCTTGAACAGGGGAACAACATTCACCTCCCTCCAATCAGCTGGTACTATTCCCATGGAGAGTGAGGATGCAAAGATCATCACCAGTTACACCCAAAGAATTTGACAGCTGCCTGTGAAAACCCACATTTGTTGCATCAGAGTCCTCCTTGGCATGACTGCACATCTTGCATTCTCGTGTCATGTTCTGCTTGAATGAATCCTTGGATCAGAACATTTTTCCTGTGACATATGGCTCCACCCTGTCTTTGAAGAACACTTGATATTGTCTTTTGGAAGATGTCTGATCCTGATGTGATGCCCAAGAGTAATCCGTTGAAACAAAACCTCTTGCATGGTGTCATGAATGTTATGAGCAACTTAGAGTCTTCGGCGAGTGATAATTGCAAAAAAAAACATTCTTTGCATCCAACTTCATGAAGATTAAACTTGTTTCCAATTGCACCAAGCTATCACCACAGACAACATAGGATTCTTTCCAGATTCAACAGTGTGGGTCAGCTGTGTAGAAACTACACAGGTTCTGATAGATTGGGCTTTGGCGCTGGGATCATCCTCAAACACAGCTTGTTGCTCCTTTCAACGTATAATCAATTTTATTCTTCGCCTTAAGCAAGAGTTGGTAATTATTTTTTCTGTTCAGGCAAACAGGCTTTTGTGTAGAGTGATATGAAATGCTGTCTTCAGGTTTCCTCATACTCTGAACAGTTGTAGAAATTCAGCTCTGAATTATTTTCGGCTACTTTTCTTGATTTTCCAAATCTTCTCCGTTAATCAATTATAAGTCCATGCAGGCTTGCCTACATTAGATTGAGCAATTTTAATTCAGAATCACACACAAGATTTCAGTAATTTTGCCTTTTCTAGATTGGAGGGTTGCATTCCATTATCCTATGAACTTGAGTTCTACACTTCCTAGCCCATTTGAGGTTTTGTGATGGCTGAAGAGAACCTTTCTCCAACCTTGTTCAGCATCAGAAAGAAGCAAGACTGTGTCTAACCTAAAGCAAATCATGTTTTCATCAACTAGGATTTCAGCACTCCAGTAGTTTCTGCTTGGTTCATGAATCCTTCCAAGAAAAGTCAGTTCAATATCATTGATATTTTCTCTATCACAAATCTTGCTAACTTTCAAAGGCTTTACTTTTTGCTTATTCTGCACAGGTTTCTTGCTGCAATATACAACCTGAAAGTGACCATTTTTCTTGCAAAAATGGCATTAGTCATGTTGATAGATCAATTTTTACACCAATATTTTCTCTTCCCTCACCGATCAGTTAGTTGGAGCTGTTGGTGGATGTGCCTCCTAATTCTTCTGCTTTTGTTAAGCTGCTCCTCTGCTTTTAAATTTACCATACTCCACCAAGTCATTCATTTTTTGGGATATAGTTTTTTTCTGCCATCTCAAATCACTAATTGATTTTGCCTCCTGACCTCAGCTGGTATGCTCAGTTGAATTATCTTTGTTAAGGTTAAATCACCTCTCAACTACAATTAGTCAGACATAGTTACATCCAGACGGCAATAAATAATTCTGTTCGGAAAATGTTAACTTTTATTGGAATACCTCTTACTATATTAGCTTTTTTACAGTGTTATACAAGACTCAGTAAGGTTGTCTTACAATATATCACTTCCTGTGAGGATGTGCATTCTATCCTATTAGCATATTACAGTTAGAATTAACCCCTCTATTACATATTATTGGACATAGTTTTTGTGTTTATCACAGAACACACATAGTTGAATTTATTCACTATCTCTGTGTTAGGCCAATGTAGACCATTTTACTCTTTTGGTCTTTGTCTCTTTTATGTTCAATTTAAAAACTCTGTACTTTTTGACTAGGTCTGATATAATCTCTAGCTTTTCCTTTGATCTGGCTTTGAATGTGGGGCAATCTGTACACCTGAAATTTCATCAGCCATACCCTCCGAGTATGCAGTCACATCTTTTTGGTAACAATTCTTGCACAGCCTCATTATCTCTCCCAACGCATAAAAAGAAAGGGGGATGGATGTAGGTTAGCTGAAACAAAGGTTTGTTTCATGAAAATGAACCTTCCAGCTCAGCCACCAAACTACGTCCAGAACCTCAATCTGACCTACACCTCTTCTCAAAATTTGCTAGAATGGGTGATACACCAGCCTAACCTTTTTCCCAAACTGGAATTGGTTTCTATGTCGATCACTAACTTTGAAACTCTGAAAGCATTTTTGTATAGCTCCTATAATGGCCACATTGAATTTGGGTGCATGAAAGTCCATAAAATCAAACTGTACAGTGTTGAAAACTTTGGTTTAGTCAATGGACATGAACCAAAGCTGGCCTTCCCACTTATTTTTACCTTTCTCTATGGATTTCTGAGCAGGAGCTTCAATATCAACAGTAAATTCATCAGCTATATTCAGAACACAGCATTGGTTGTTTGCTAACCATTTCACATGAACTCAAAACTTTCATGGAGTGGTCAATATCAACTCTAAGTCCTTCCATCTCCCTTTTGTACAAAATTTCCCACATTTCACTTTCAATTTTTAATTGGGGGAAGAGGAAAGGAAATGCAAAAGTGCCTGGTAGAATGAAATGTGACCAGCAAGACCAGGAATATAAAGGCAGAAGTGGGTACTGCAGATGCTGGAGATTAGAGTCAAGATTAAAGTGGTGCTGCAAAAGCACAGCTGGTCAGGCAGCATCTGAGGAGTGATGAAGGGCTTTTGCCCGAAACGTCGATTTTCCTACTCCTCAGATGCTGCCTGACCAGATGTGCTTTTCTAGTACCACTGTAACCAAAAACATAAAGGCCTGCCAATCCAAACAGTAGGATCACCTTTAATAAAGACTGCAGCTTTCCTTAAATGCATATTTAAATTAACTTCCACAAGGATGGAAACGGAAAGCTGGTGGCAAGAGACAGCACACAGAACATATGGGAACACCAGTAAGACCTAATGTGCTTAGTCAGCTTTGGGTGAATGTCCTTGCTATCTATCTAACAGAATGGATTAAAATTTCAAATGGCAAGATTCCATTTGTGACATATTTGACTTTTGGACTGTCAAATTAAAGATTGGCTTAAATTTGGAAATGGAGCATTTGGTATGAGTCAAAAAAGCACCTTCACGGCACATCTTTAAAAACGGAGATGAGAATACACATGTCTTCAAAAAGTTAGCAAAAGTTGTTTGACAACTTTAAAAAAAACCTGACACAGCTCGCAAAAAGTTGTTGACTCAAGAACAGTTCAAGCATGCAAAAACAAGTCGTTACATGGGCTTTGTACCTTAAATAATAGGTACACAAAACATTCATTCACTTGTGTTGGCACAGAAGACATAAGCATATAAAGCCTGAAGGAGAAATTCCAAAGTGAAAGGATCAGGTTTGGAATTTTTTCATGAAAAATAAGTTGTTCAGATAATTTTTTAAATTTTCATGCTTCACAATAAACAGACTTATAATCTAAAAAGGGCAAAAGGTAACAATTGGCTTTTTAACAGATCAGCTCACTAATCTCTCCTGACCCAATTCACAGAAACACTATGTTCCATCAAATTCATCATCTGTCAGAGGCAGATTTTACTCCCCTTCATGCTCTCTGTTAACACTGGCATGCCTGTTTGGTCTATCAGTTCCTCAGTGCAGTATCCTCAGCTACTTCATCAATGACTTTCTTTCCATTATAAATGGGATTGATATTCAGGCTTTATTTGCAATCCTTAGATAATGAAGCTGACCGTTCTCTCCACAAACTTGGAAAGCTTCATTAGGTGAGAAATCTAGAGAGCATTTAGGCTTGAAATGGTAAATGGCAGGTGACATTCACATTACTCAGATGCCTGACAAGGGCCATCTCCAAAATACTTAATCATATCTGCTCCACACTCAATGTCATTATATTCAATAAAATGTCCCACCATCAACTCCCTGGGAGTTGGCCTAACCAGAAATTTAACTGGAATAGACACGTCAATACTGTGTCAACAAAAGCAGGTCACAGGTTTGGCGTTCTGTGTGCATGACTCATCTCCTGATTCCCAAAAGCCTTTCCAGTCTCCAGATGAACAAGACAGCAGGGTGCTGGAATATTATAGTATGAACTGCTGCATTTCACTGACTACTTCAGGAGCACTTCACAAATCTGTGATCTCTATAACCAAGGGAAGTGAGAAGCACCACTTGCAAGCACCCCACCAAGTTACACACTATCCTGATTTGGAAATATCTAGCAGTTTGTTCATCATTGCTAGGTAAAAATACTGAAACCTGATAACACCACAGAATAACTACACCATATCAACTACAGTGATTCAAGCCAGTAAACTCACCACCTGCTTTTCAAGAGTAAATAGGGATATTTGTCTTAAATGCTGGCCTTATCAGAGAAGCCCCCGACATACTATGAATGGATTAAAAATTGCTCCATGGCCTCTTCCCTTTTAGCACTGCGACTGTCTCCAGTCCTACAATCTTCAAAGATATCCACCCTCCTCTAACCCAAGTCACATATGTGATCCTTTTTTTTGCTCCATTTGTGGTAATGGTGCCTTGAGAAACTAAGGACCAAATTTTCATTCCTAACACAATTGGCATCAGGAAAATTCCTAACTCTGCAAACTGATTCAGGAAAGCATGCTTGAAATAACTGGATTTCATTCCAGAGTTGCAAGTGCTAGCTGGAGTCAGACCTACTACTCATGAAAAGAATTCAAAGGCTACTGCAGACGTTGTCATATGCAGAGGTGGGATGCTAAAAGGGCTCGCACCATTGCTCTGGGACTTTGCCCAAGCTGTTCAAAAAAAAAAGCAAAAACAGTATTCAAGCCCTCAGACACACACATCACCTGCCCTGCATGCCATACCCATGGACCTTTACCTCCTCCTTGACCATTGCCTTTCCACCCCATGTCACCCTCAGATCCCACATATCAACTTAGTTTTAACTTATACCAACACATGATTCCATTCATTTATATAGTTATTTGGTGCAATGCACAATTAGGTCTCTTTACCTGAAGAAAGATATACTTGCCAAAGAATAAGTTGATTCCTGCGATGGCGGGATTGTCCCACAAAAAGAGAATGAGGAGAGTGAACCTGGACCTATATATTCGTTGAAGTATACAAAAATTTTCTCAGGCTTGATAAGGTTGAAGCAGGAAGGATGTCTCAGCTTGCTGGGAGTTCAAGAATCAAGAGACACAGTCTCATAATGAGAAGTAGAACATTTACATCCGAGATAAAGAGGAATTTCTTCACTCAGAGGGGAAGATTTAATAGACCAAATGGCATACTCCTGCTCCTATTTCCTACGTCTATGTATTAAAGCCCCTACGCCAACTTAGTGCCAATTCATATAATCCTGATACCATTCCTCCACTTATCCTCATAGCCATTTAAAACCCCAGACAAACTTAGTGCCACCTCAGGCCTATACAAACCTCCCACATACTACCATTTACGCTTATGTACCATTTACATAGATACTCTATGCCAACTCAGCCAGTACCTACTATTGAACAGGCCTAGTTAGCCATGGTGAGATTAAATAACATTCTATATGTCTATTACAGACTTATTGAAAAAAACAATAATTGACAAAAGCTCTTACAATACATTTATAAATCTCATAATTCTTAATCCTTACAAAAACAAACATTTCCTTTAATGTTTCCATTCATGTTAACACAAATACTTATATTCATAACTCCACAATGCTAATATTCTTATAACTACTTGGAGCTGTCAATCAAATTGTGAACTTCCAGGCCCCTACAGTGATAACGATAGGCAATGCAAACTGTGAAGTAGCAATAATCACTATGTCAACAAAGGAAACAGCTAGCACCAATTTCTTTCACCTGCATCTGATTTTTTTCAAAAACTTTAAAGAGCTTGATTTAATTAACATGACAATTTGACAATTGCACACAGCTTATCCAGTTTTCAAGCACATTTATATCTATTCTTAAGAATCCCAAAAGTCTATCTAACTCTTCAAATAACTTTCCTCAGTTCAAACCTTTTCCTGCAAAGTCCAAAGCCCACAAATTGTGTTTTGGGAATCCCAGTAATAAAAATTGCTTCTGTTTGAAGACAGTTTCATTTTCAATTGCAACCCTACCTTGATAAACCACATATGAAATATGTTCATCCCCTGTAACAACACCCATCAATAAAATGATAGGTGACAGGACTTCTGGAAAAGGAGTTTCAGTACAATTTTGGCCAAGGCACAGTGCCTTCTTTCCTTTACAGAATTCAAACCTAAGCTCTGGAATTATCTCTCTGAGCTCTCTGCCTCTGTACTTTTTGCTCTGCATTTACGAATCCACATCTTTTTAAACTAAACTTTAGACCGTGATTCCTAATTTCTCTTATGTGACAAACTTTCGAATTTTGTCTGAAGTGTCTTCCAGGCAACTTTATAATAAAAGGGTTTTATAATTCAAGTTGTTGTTTTGGATATTTTACTACATTAAAAACAGTACATAAATGCCAACTATTACTCTCTCCTCATTTTAAAAATTGTTTTATGGGATATAGGCATCACTGATTTGGCCAGCATATACTGTATTGCCTATCCCTAATCTCAATGGTAGTATGTGCCTTCATGAAGTACTCTAGCCTTCTGGTTTGATTCCTTTTAAAACATTGTTAAGGAGTTCCAAGATTGTGATGCGGCAACAGTGAAGGAATGGTTACACTGTTCCAAATCAGGTTATTGTGTAGCTTGGAGGCAATGGTGTAACCAAGTGCAAACTGCCCTTGTCCTTCTAGATGGCTGAGAATGAGAATTTAGAAGGTGCTGCTGAAGATGTGGCAAATTAGATTAGATTCCCCACAGTGTGGAAACAGGCCCTTCGGCCCAACAAGTCCACACCAACCCTCCGAAGAGTTGCCCATCCAGACCCATTTCCCTCTGACTAATGCACCTAGCGCTCTGGGCAATTCAGTATGGCCAATTCACCTGACCTGCACATCTTTGGACTGTGTGAGGAAACCGGAGCACCCAGACGAAACCCACGCAGACACGGGGAGAATGTGCAAACTCCACACAGACAATTGCTGGAGGCTGGAATCAAACCTGGGACCCTCGTGCTGTGAGACAGCAATGCTAACCACTGTGCCACCTTGTTGCAAAGTATTTTGCACAGATGGTGCACATGACTATCACAATGTGCTGCTGGCAGAAGGAATTAATATTTAAGATGGTGGATGGGGCACTGATTAAGAAGGCTGCTTTCTCCTGAGTAGCATCGAGCACTTTGAGTGTTGTTGGAGTTGTACTCATTCGGACAGCCTTCCATCACACTCTTGACCTGTGTCTTGTAAATAATGAACAGCATTTGGCTAGTTAGGAGGTGCATCACCCTTCACAGGATGGCCTTCAATTCCCAGCCTCTGACCAACTGTTGTAACACAGTATTTATCCAATTGGTCTGGTTCAGTTTCTGGTCAAAAGCAATCCCTAAGATGTTAATAGACAGGGAGTGAATGAAGGTAATGCTAATAAATAAAGGAGATTTGGTTAAGAGACAATCTTGTTAGAGGCAGTTGACTCCTGACAATTGTGTAGTGCATATGATAGTTGTGACTTCTCAGCCCAAGTTCTGCACGTTCAGATCTATATTTTTAACAAACCCATTCAGATATGTAATGACATATTTAAGGAGCAGGTGGGACTTAAACTCAGGTCTTCTGGATCAAAGATAGGGATGCCAGCACGACACCACAAGAGCCCAAATTAGTGTCCCAGGTTCAGTTATTTTTAGCTGCTTTCATCATAAGGTTAGAAGTGGCGATGTTTGCTGATAGTTCTGCAATGTTTAGTACTGTTTGCGACAGTTCAGGTACTGAAGTACTGTCACTGAATCATAGAATGCCTCCAGTACAGAATGAGGCCATTCTGTCCATGCCGACTGCACCAAACCTCTATCGAGCATCCCACCCAGACCTTCCATATCCCTGGAACCCTGCATTTACCATGGCTAATTTGTCTAGCCTGCACATCCATGGACACCATAAGGCAATTTAGCATGGCCAATCCACCTATCCTGCACATTTTTGGACCATGGAAGAAACTGGAGCACTGGCAGAAACCACGCAGACATTGGGAGAATGTGCAAAATCTACACCGTACCCAAGGCAGGGATCAAACCCAGGTCCCTGGCATATGAGGCAGCAATGTTAATCACTAGGCCACATGTTTGTATGCTGAAAAAATGTGTTGCTGGAAAAGCGCAGCAGCTCAGGCAGCATCCAAGGAGCAGCAGAATTGAAGAAGGGTTTATGCCCGAAACGTTGATTCTGGGTGGGATGCTCGACAGAGGTTTGGTGCAGTCGGCATGGACCGAATGGCCTCATTCTGTACTGGAGGTATTGTATGATTCAGTGACAGTACTTCAGTACTTGAACTGTCACAAACAGTACTAAACATTGCAGAACTATCAGCAAACATCGCCACTTCTAACCTTATGATGAAAGGAAGGTCATTGATGAAGCAGCTAAAAATTACTGAACCTGGGATACTAATTTGGGCTCTTGTGGTGTAGTACTAGCATTCCTATCTTTGATCCAGAAGACCTGAGTTTAAGTCCCACCTGCTCCTTAAATGTGTCATTACATATCTGAACAAGTTTGTTAAAAATATCTACCCTGAGGAACTGCAGGGCTCTTGTGGTGCAGCTTTAGTGTCCTTATACTGAATTACAAGACACAGGTTCAGATCCCAGAGGTACACCATAACACTTTTTAAAATGTTGATTTAAAATATCCACAATATTTACCCTGAGAAACTATAGGGCTCATGTGGTGCAATGACAACGGTCAATCTTTGGGACAGGACAGTTAGCTTCAATTCCCACTTTCTCCAGAGGTGAATAATGATATCCATGACCATTGATTAAAGGTACCTACTCTAAGAAATTGAGGGCTCTTGTGGCATAATGGTAGTTTCCCTGCCAAATATATAAAAAAGAAAGAACTGTGGATATTGTGAATCAAAAACATAAACAGAAGTTGCTGAAAAAGCTCAGCAGGTCTGTGAAGAGAAAAAGAAGTTAATGATCAGGTCTGCCGACCCGCCCTCAGTTCTTTGGAAATCTTTGGACCTGAAACATTAACTTTGATTTCTCTTCACAGATGCTGCCAGACTTACTGAGTTTTTCAGGCAACTTCTGTTCTTGTTACAGAGGCTATGCCCTCAGGTCTTAGTCTCTCATACTAGTAGAAACATTTTCTCCATATCCACTGTATCCAGGCCTTTCAGTATTCCATAACATTAAATGAGGTCCTCTCTCATTCTTCTTAACTCCATCATGCAAGACCTGGAGTCCTCAACTGCTCCTCATGACAGTCCCTTCATCCCTGGGATCATTACTGTAAACCTTCTCAGGACTCCTTCCAACGCCAGCATCTTTTCTTAGCGATGGGAGCCAAAACTGTTCACAGTATTCCAAATGCAGCCTTATCTGAGTGTTACACAGGCTCAGCAGTATATGTCTGCTCTTGTATTCTAGCCCTCTTGAAATGAATGTTGACCTGACCCACTGAATGCCCAACAGCGCCAACCTTGTGGTTCAAAATTTTGGCATCAACAGTATTTTTACCCCTGAAACACGCAAGACGCACTATTTTCCAACAGTGAAAACTCTGTGGTAAGGGGCACTAATGGATAACCTTGTTTGCCGACGAATCAGCAACAACACCCAGTCGCCCACCCGACCGGTTTCCGTCTATCCTAAGAAACGGAGACTGAAGGAGACATGGCGAGATAAACTAGTGCCGCCATTGAAGTCAGGAGGCCGCCGCCTTGTGTATTTTTTTTTCTTGGGTTTTGTGCAGCGGTGTATTTGGATATATGACTTTTGCGCCTCATGTTTTTGACAGTAAATACAGAGCATACCTAGGACTCCCTCTCCCAGGGTGCACGGCGGCTGTCGCCATGGAGACAGGAAGGGGCGGGAGCGGGAAGGGATGGAGACCGTTGGCGGGCCCGAGCTCACGATGACCACTTCGGAGAGTGGAAGAGCGGGCGGTGCCGTACTCGCATCGGTTTGCAACTAGTTTATCAGTAAGGTGCCAACAGGAAAGGGAGTAGGTAGTGTTGGGTTTCTGAACAGTCTAAGACGACGATGATTGGTGTAATTGATGTGAACCTACCCGCTCGGCGGTGCTCTGCCTCCGCTATGTAACCTCGGTGCGCCACAACTACGGAGAGCGGATTGATCCAAGTGCACTTTGTTCTTTAAACTTCTGTGGTGTGTGTGCCCGTGTGAGGGTGGTGAAGGGTTTCTGTGCTTCCCACGGATTTCTCTTTGAAATATCGAAAGTTAAGATTTCCCCTAATTACGCTGCAAAAGAAAAACAAATGATATTTACTTTTGCCTCCCCTCCCCATAGTTTCTGATTTTGTCCCGAAGTCTAAGCTGTGCGGAGGAATCGTGCTTCCGATGCTGCAGCCCGCGGTTTAGCCGGTTACTGTGGATGGGCACTTGAAGCGGCCTGAGCGCCCACTAACTCTCCTGTTTCCAACACTGTCCAGTTGGAATCGGACCAACACTCACACGTGGGACTTTCCTGACTTCGGTGAGCCCAGAACCCTATGTGTTGCTAAGTTTGCCAGCCTTCCCGGATTGAGCTGGAGACTCGAATTGAAGGTTAATCGCCAGCACACTGGCATGTGCAAACCTGAGAAACGTTATAGAGAGAACTCTGAGGAAAAGTCATTTTCTGTGAAAATTTCTCTTCATATTTTACATGTTAGGAGACAGTTATTTGGCATTCAAGCATCTTCTGATTGGGTCTTGAGTGTTTTGCTTTCCAACTGGTGTGAAGCAATATAAATATTGTTCTGGCTGATTTTTAGGTGAGATCACTTACAGTATGGAGATAGGCCCTTCAGCCCAACAAGTCCACACCAACCCTCCAAAGAGTAACCTACCCAGAACCATCCCCCTACATCTACTGCTGACTAATGCACCTAACACTATGGGCAATTTAACATGGCCATTTCACCTCACCTGCGCATCTGTTGGATTGTGGGATGAAACCCACACAGACATGGGGAGAATGTGCAAATTCCACACAGACAGTTGCCCAAGCTGGGAATTGAACGCAGGTCCTTGGCACTGTGAGGTAATAGTGCTAACCACTGAACCACCATGCCAACTCAACATTGCTGAGGTCCCACTGAGATAGTCTTTGATAGCCGTTTTGTCAGTTTGACAAAATGAACAATTTTATGCTTTGAAAAATATACTAAGGATTTTTCAAATGTGTCCATTTGTGAGATGTAGAT
The DNA here is from genome assembly GCF_020745735.1 of Hemiscyllium ocellatum. Lineage (NCBI taxonomy): Eukaryota > Metazoa > Chordata > Chondrichthyes > Orectolobiformes > Hemiscylliidae > Hemiscyllium > Hemiscyllium ocellatum. The sequence continues at coordinate 65,550,593 of NC_083409.1, read as the reverse complement.
ATCACTAGAAAGGTCCAATCTATATTGTACATTGCTAATTGCCCTTGAGAAAGTGGTGGTGCCTACAGTGTTGCTAAGTATAGAATTTAAAATTTTGACAACACAATAAATAAATAAAATATATTTCAAGCCAAGATGGTGACATGAATTTGAAAGGTACGTGGAGCTGATGTTTTTTTAAAAACAACTTTGGTGAATTGATGCTGTGCTTTGAGATGGTGCATGTTGCACAGGTGATGGAGCTGTGAACATTTAAAATGGATGACAATGCTGATCAAGTAGACCGTTGTGATCCATGCAGTGTTGAGTTTCTCAAGTGTGGTTGAGTTGCTCAAAGACATGAAATTGGCAAGTATTCTCTCATACTCTTCATTTGGACCTTTAATTGATGGAAAGCCTTTGGCCAGTCAGAAGTTGGCTAACTAGCTGTGCAACACTGAACCCCTGACCTGCTATAGTAGACAGTGTATCTGTGCCAGCCCAGCTACATTTCTGATTAATGTTAATCTGTAGTATATAAATGGTAGGGGTTTGATAATGCAATGCCAGTGAATGTCATGGCAATGTAGTTAGACATGCTTGTTCTAGAGAGGTGTATTGCTCGGCAGTTGTTTAGCATGAATGTAAGAAGTTCAAGCCTGCATATTATCTAGATCTTCTTGCATGCAGTTGTGAACTGCGAAAGTATCCAACAATTGGATTGAATATCATGAAATTATCAGCAAACATCCCTACTTCTTTCTGATAGAGGGAAAGTAATTGAAGGAACAGCAAACGATAGTTAAGTCTTGTACAGTCCCGAAGGGAATACTACATAAATATTCTGGAAATAAGATCTTCAGATTCCAGAAGTCACATTCATCTTCCTTTATTGCTAAGTACAACTCCAGCCAGTGGAGAGTTTCGTTATGGACTGGGCCAGACCCCTCAAAACCTCATTAAGCAGATAGCCCAGACAATAACTTTGCTGTTTGTTTAGCTAGGTGTATAGTGGCTATTACAACCATAAGACATAGGAGTGGTAGTAAGGCCATTCAGCCCATCGAGTCCACTCCACCATTCAATCATGGCTGATGGGCATTTCAGTGCGACTTACCTGCACTTTCCCCGTATCCCTTAATTCCTTGTAAGATTAAGAATTTGTCAATCTTTGCCTTGAAGACATTTATCGTCCCTGTCTCCACTGCACTCTGTGGCAATGAATTCTACAGGCCCACCACTGTCTGGTTGAATAAATGTCTCTTCATTTCAGTTCTAAATTGACCCCCTCTAATTCTAAGTCTGTGCCCACTCTTCTCAGTATCACCGCCTGACTGTACCAAATTCCCAGCATCCTCCCTTTCTAAGCAATGCATTATCTTGTAAACTTCTATTAAATCTCCCCTCAACCTTTGAAACTCTAATGAATACAATCCCAGGATCCTCAGCCGTTTGTCGTATATTAGGCCTGCCATTCCAGGGCTCATCCATGTGAATCTCCGTTGGACCCGCTCCAGTGCCGTTATGAACTTCTAGAGGTGTGGGGCCCACAACTGGGCACAATATTCCAAATGGGGCCTAACTGGAGCTTTATAAAGTCTCAATAACACATCACTGCTTTTAAATTCCAAGTTAAAAATACCACAACACCAGGTTATAGTCCAACTGGTTTAATGGAAGCACACTAGCTTTCGGTGCGCTGCTCCTTCATCAGGTGGTAGATTCCAACCTTCTGATAAATGACAACATTACATTTGCTTTTTTAACCACGGACTCAACCCGCAAGTCAACCTTTAGAGAATCCCAAACTAGCACTCCCAGATCCCTTTGTACTTATCAATCCCTTTATGAATTTTCTCACCATTTAGAAAATAGTCCATGCCTGTATTTTTTTTTCCCAAAGTACAAGACCTTGCATTTGTTCACATTGAATTTCATCAGCCATTTCTTGGACCACTCTCCTAAACTGTCTAAATCTTTCATCAGCCTCCCCACCTCGTCAGAACTACCTGCCTGTTCACCTAATTTCATATCATCGGCAAATTTTGCCAGAATGCCCTCAGTCTCTTCAGGCCATTAATATATAAAGTGAACAGCCTCCACACAAACACTGAACCCTGCGAGACACTACTTGTCACTAGCTGCCATTCTGAAAAAAAGCCTTTTATCCCAACTTTCCGCCTTTTGTCAGACAGCCAATACTCAATCCATGCCAGTAGCCCACCTCGAACACCATGAGCCCTCATCTTATTCAGCAGTCTCCCATGAGGCACCTTATCAAAGTCCTTTTGGAAGTCTAGGTAGATAACATCCACTGGGTTTCCCTGGTCTAACCTATTTGTTACCTCTTCAAAGAATTCTAGTAGGTTTGTCAGGCACGACCTCCCCTTACTAAATCCATGCTGACTTGTTCTAATCTGACTCTGCACTTCCAAGAATTTAGAAATCTCATCCTTAACAATGGATTCGAGAATTTTACCTACAACCGAGGCTAATCGGCCTATAGTTTTCCATGTTTTGTCTAGATCCTTTCTTGAACAAGGGGGTTACAACAGCAATTTTCCAACCATCTGGGACTTTGCCTGACTCCAGTGACTTTTGAAAGGTTACAACCAATGTCTCCGCTATTTCTTCAGCCACCTGCCTCAGACTTCTAGGATGTAGCCCATTGTGAGGGGGGGAGTTTTCACAGTGTAAATTAGTTGGATCGACTTTTAAACAGACAAAATTTATTTACAAATTATTAAATGAATCACAAAGGACAGAAAATAGTCGATAATCTATCCTATTAAACCCGACTAAACGATGCTGTTCTGAAGAGACATGCAACAGTCCCAATACAAACATCCCTTAGCAGAAACAGTAAAACATGGCACAGGCAACCTACAGTTTGTAAGGAAAGAGAGAAATCAGCAACATGTTTCACACATCCCCTGCTGCAACTGAACCAAAACATCTCTGCTGCCAGGATTGGCTGTTCCCCTTTCATTATGGAAATTATTTCTAAAACATGAGAGCCTTTGGCTGAGGTATCATCTGTTTAGGGGTAAACAAAGACACCTCAATAAACCATTCATCTCTATACCAACTCAGCTGTTTTCGAGCCTGGGCTGTTTTACAAGCCCTCCGAAAAAAAATCAAGGAATCAGTAAATTTTAGACAAGGGACCAGCTTTGTGACACCTCCCCCCTTAAAAAATGAACCATCAATATCCAAAGATGGCTTCATTTTTAAAACCCCTTAAAAAATTGGTTAGTACTCTAAAACGCACATATACATTACACTGACTATACACATGCAGAACTACATTCAGTTTAGTCTGTGGTACTTCCACCACCGAATCCTCCCCCCCCCCCCCCCCCCCCCCCCCCACCGTCTCTCATTCAAGTTTCAACAAGGCAATGGCAATCATGTTTTCTCGACCTGCCACATGCACAATTGTCAAATTGAATCGTTGCAATAACAAGCTCCAATTACAGTCTGGCATTTTTTACCTTAAATTTCTGCACAAATTTCAATGTATTGTGATCAATGTATGCGATCGTCTCAGATGCATTGCTGGTAATATAAACACTGAGATGTTGTCGTACCAGAACCATGCTTAAATTTCCTTTCGCAACTGTTGAATATTTCTGCTGATGAACAGTTTCCTGGAGAAATACCCAACAGGTCTTTCTATCTTCTCAGCATCGTCCTGCAGGAGCACAGCACTGACACTCAGATTGCTGACATTGGTAGCCACCTTAAAGGTTTTGTGTACAAGGTGTGGCTAATACTGGGGCTGTGGTCAACACAATTTTCAGGCTGTCAAACACCTGACAGTCAGGTGTCCGCTACAACTTGCCTTTTTTAAGTAATTCAATGAGTGGAGCTGCGACACTGCTAAAATTCAGCACAAACTTTCGATAAAATCCATTCAATCCCAGGAATCGTACTACTGCTCTTTTTGTCGATGGTGTGGGAAATTCCCCAATAACTTTTGTTTTTGCATCCTGTGGGGCCATTTGACCATGTCCAATAACCTGGCCCACTTTTCGCTAGGTTTACCACCAAGCCTATCTTCCAAAGTCAATCGAACAAGTCCGATAAATGTTGTACCTGTTGCTTCCATGAGTGACTAAAAATCACCACGTCATCGATGTACATAACACAGTTGGGTAATCCAGCAATGCCTTATTAGTTGGTTTCTGAAATATGTCTGGAGTGCTTTTCATACCAACTGACATGACTTTGTACTTATTTAATCCATTTGGTGTTATGAAAGCCGAAATTGCCTTTGCTCGTTCTGACAGGGGTACCTGCCAGTCGCCTCTAAGCAAGTCGAACTTGGAAACATAAGTTGCTTGTCTCACCTTTTTAATGAGTCTTCCAACCAAGGAATTGGATATACATCAGGTTTTGTAACTGCATTGACTTTGCAAAGGTCTACACTTTACCGCTAGGTACCATGTGTCTTTGACACCATTACTATGGGTGAGCTCCAATCACTGTAATTCACTTTGATTATGTCATCTTGGAGCATGTATTCAATCTCCTTCTAAACCTGTGCCAACTTTAAAGGGATATGCAGATAAGGATGTTGTTTAATTGGAACAGCATCTCCTATATCTACATCATGCACAATTAGATTAGTACTTCCTACTTTATTTCCGCATATCTCTCCATGTGATAGTAATAAGTCTTTCAGATCATTTTGATTTTTCTCAGGAAGGTAACCCAATAATTTATCCCAATTTTTGTCAATTTCCTCGTCCAATTTGATTTGAGGCATGTCTGTTCAGAATCCTCTGAACTTTAGCTTTTCCTTCTGTGCTGTAATCATTAACACCTTCTCTTGCTTTCCTTTCCGGTCAAAACACCTTCTGAGCATATTCACGTGGCACACTCTGAGATTTCTTCCAATCTGGAGTCCCTATCAAGTAGTTCACCTCACTCAATTTCCTTTCGATTTGATAAGGTCCACTAAACCATGCTTTTAAAGATTCACCTGTTACAGGAAATAACACTAATACCTTATTCCTAATAGCAAAATTGAGAATTTTTAATTTCTTGTCCGCTTTTGGTTTCATTGCATGCTGTAATACGTTTAAATGCTGTCTAGCCAACTCTTCAGCTCTATTTAGTCGTTCTCTAAAATTTAACACACAGTCCAAATGTGTGGTCTCCGAATTCTGACGCTATTTTTTCCTTAATCGATTTTAATGGTCCTCTCACTTCATGTCTAAAAACTAATTCAAATGGATTGAATTTGGTCGATTCATTTCATGCATCTCTGATTGCAAAAAGTGCAAACGGGATCCTTTTATCCCAGTCATCTGGATAATCCTGAGTATAAGCCCTCAACATGGTCTTTAGTGTTTTATGCTATCTTTCTAGTGGCTTCTGGATGGTATGCAGTAGATTTGAATTGTTTATGCCAAGGCTGTCCATAACTTCCTTGAATAGTTTTAATGTGAAGTTTGACCCTTGATCTGACTGGATCGCTATTGATAGTCCAAATCTAGTTTAAAAAAGTTGAGTTATTCCTCTACAATCCTTTTAGCTATGATATTGTGTAATGGAATGGCCTCTGGAAAACTTGTTGGTGCATCCATTATTATTAACAAATACAGATTCTCACTTTTTGTTAGAGGACCAAGGCAATCAATCAAGACTCTTGTAAAAGATTCCTCAAATGCTGAAATAGGTATTAACGGTGCAGGTTTTATTACCACCTGTGGTTTTCCAATTGTCTGACATGTATGACATCTCTGGCAAAACTGAACTACATCCTTGTGCAGTCCAGGCCAATAAAATGCCTTTGTATTTTAATCTGTGTTTTCCTCATTCCCAAATGACTTCCAAGTGGTAGTTCATGCGCCACTCACAACACCTTTCTGTACCCCACTGGCAATACAATTTGATGAATCTCTGTCCATTTCTCATCTGCTTGACTATGTGATGGTCTCCATTTACTATTAAGGCATCATTTTTCCGGTAATAACAAAAGGGATACATTCAGACTCTTTCTCTGCACATGCCTTTTGATACAACTGTCTTAAATTTTCATCTTTCGTCTGCAACTCAATGAGTTTTATTGAAGTAAAGATATTTGCATGGTCATTTATTTGCTCCTGTTTTATCTCAACCAACTAATTGAACACAGTCTCTGCTAATGCTACTTCAGCTTCCTTATCTGTACCATTTGATCTCTTCTCCTTCAACTGGTGACTCTGTGACCTCTTTACTACACAATCAGGGAAGATTTCCAGATAAGAATCCTGGATTACTTGCTTCCACTGTGCTTTCTGTTACCACTCTAACAAAATTTCCAGGCTCATACTGCTTTCCCTCGTCTGGCTTTTCTGTGCTTTTCCTAGCCCACCAACACTGATTTCATGTGCCGTACTTTATTACAATGAAAACACTGGAGCTTTTTACCTTCTTTGACCCCCTCAAGGGTTTCCTTTTTACCCTGTGGTAAGTTCTTATGATCTTCACTGAAATCTACCTTTCCCTTTCCACATGAGGATTTCTCTTTTCCCCAACTTTTATCCCTCTCAGATTGAAATTGATTCAGGAAGCCCTACTGTGGATTATGGACCAACTCATCGTCATCAGCCACTTCAACTGCTAATCTTGCCATTTTAACTCTCTGCTCTTCCATATGAGTTTGCACAATGTCGGGCAGTGAATTTTTTGAACTCCTCCAAAATAATTGTCTCTTTAAGGGCATCATAAGTTTGCTCTATTTCTAAAACTCTTATCCACCTATAAAAATTACTTTGTTTGATTATTTCAAACTCATTATAGGTTTGACCAGGATCCCAATCTTAGATTCTTGAAACGTTGTCTATTGGCTCCTGGTGTGAGCTCATATGCACTTAAGATAGCTTTTTTCCATCTCTTCATACTCCCCAGATACTTCCTCTGATAGTGATAGCTCTATCTACAAATTTGGTTTGGATCCACAAAATGCACATGGTCACTGGCCACTCCATTTGTTTAGCCACTTTTTCAAATGAGATGAAAAAGGCTTCCACATTCTTCTCATCAAATTTAGGGAATGCTTGAATATACTTAAATAGTTTCTCACCAGGCTTTTGACTACCAGGGGCTTGCTCAGCCTCACTAAGCCTAACTTCAGCCTTCATCTTCCATCCTTTTATGCTGACTTCCCTTTTTAAGTGTCAATTTCTGAAGTTTAAACTCTTTTTTTCTTACCCTTCTGATAGACCCCTTTGTTCTCTTTCTTTTTCTCTCTCTCCTGATTCTAATCATAACACTAATTGATTCATTTCTGCTGCCCTTTCATTCTCTCTCGCCTCAAACTCAAGCTGCTTCATTTTCAGTTGAATTCTTGCCATTTCTACAAATCCCAGTGTTTCCAGCAAATTTAAATACTGAGCTACTGCTGAAATCTTTCCTCACATTAGGAGGTAAATTCAACCCCAGCTTGTCTGTTAATTCCCACAGCTTAGTCTTATTTGCCTTTTGTAAAAACCCCCAAGATCACTTCTTCCACTTCCAGAACCTCCTTGGTGACTGAAAGTGCCATTGTTATCCTAGTGCTGTTTAAACCACCAAATCAACACCTGAAATAAAAGACATTAACACCTACCACTCGCTGTTTAAATCCTGAAAAGAGCTCCCAATCTGTTATGGATGGGGCCAGAGCCCTCAAAACCTCTTTAAGCAGGTAGCCCAGTGTGTAACTTCACTATTCATTTAGCTAGGTGTATAGTGGATATTTACGGTGTAAATTAGCTGGGTCAACTGCAAAGTTTTAAAAAAACAAAATTTATTCACATAATTACAGAATGAAACACAAAGAACAGATAATAGAATACACGATAACCTATCCTACCCAAACCCGACTAAATGATGCTGTTCCAAAAATACATGCAACAGTCCCAATACGCGCATTCTTTAGCAGAAACAGTAAAACATGGCATAGGCAGCTTAGTGTTTGCTAGGAGAGAGAGAAAAGTCAGCAACCTATTACACATACCTCCTCTGCAACTGAACCAAAACAAAACCTCGGCTGCCAGGATTGGCCACTCCCCTTTCATGGTACAAGTTATTTCTAAAACATGAAAGTCTTCGGCCTGAGGTAACATCTGTTTAGGGGTAAAGAAAAAGGATCCCAATAAACCATTCATCTCTGCACTAACTCAGCCTTTTTGGAGTTCGGACTGTTTTTATGACCCCTCTGGAAAAAATGAAGGACATAATAACTTTGAGAAAAAGGACTAGCTTTGTGAGTTGTCACCGTTGACTTTGATTTTGCTGATCTTGATACCCTTGATACCACACTTAGTCTAATTATGCCTTGATGTCAAGATCTAAAATCTAAAACTCTTATTGATGCTGGGATGGATAGAAGGAATGGATCATGGTACTCTTGTCAGAATCCAAACTGAGCATGTTGAGCAGGTTAATGAATAGATAGCTGTGCAATGTCTTTCATTCCCTGTTGATGATAAAGGTATCAGAGTTGTCCTGCTTTTTATGAGCAGGACGTATCTGAATAAAGTTCTGTTTTGTTAATTGTATAAATATACTGGAACAGCTTGATTTGAGATACAGCTAGTTTGGGAGCATATGTCTTCACTATTGTAGTAGATGGAACGCTGTCAGCCAGGTGGAATATGAGTTCCCTGATTGAGGCTGTTAAACTGGCCCAATCAAGGAGTTTCAGGGGTTTGCTCATTCTAGGAGCCGACTCTGTGCTAGCTGGGTCTGTGTCATTTACCATGCACATGTAATAAAGGGTGATTTGATGATGGGATAACAGCCTTCGTGGAGTTATTTCACTGGCAAAAAGAGAAAAACATTCCTATGAAGAGATTCACTCACAACAGTCATCTTTGAATTTGGGTAAACGTTGCTGACATCTTGCCACTATTTGGTAAGCTTGACTCGTTCAATCTTCCCATTGAAGACTGGGCCCAGTACGTGGAAAGAATACATTATTTTTTCAAGGCAATGGTGGTGGGGCAGATGAAAAGCAATATGTAATTCTCTTGAAAGCAGTGGACCCGTGGCTTTTTCAGTTATTAGGAGCCTAACTATCCCAGAGGCACTGGATTCAAAAAGCTTTAAAGAGTTTAAGGAAAGTTATGACTCCAAGCCTCCTCTAATTCTGACATGCAATTGGTTTCACTTAACAGTGTGAGCTGGGGAATCCATACCAGGATTTTTGACGAGGGTTAAGACAACTGGCAAAGGCATGTGATTTTGATTTAACCATAAGTGAGATACTTAGAAGAGACCATTTGATATGTGGGATTAATGATGTGACCATGCAAAAGCACCAACTAGCATAAGCGCAACTGGATTTTAAACAGGCACTAAAACTGACCTTGTCGTTAGAAAATGCAGGAAGTGGAGCTTATAAGTTTCAAGGTATGCCGATGGAAGTGCTCACCCTTGTCAGTTCGATTGAGTGTGGTAATGGTGTAGCCTCACTCATGGCATATGCTGAAGAGAGGGACCCTAGTTCACTCCAGAACAAAACCCCAAAATGAATCCAAGCCTAACCATACAGTTAACATTTTCTCAAGGATCTAGGCCGGAGGCCATTGAAATCACTGCAGGTATGCAGACTCGGGATAGCAAAATGAGTTCCACTAGGCCTGAAATAAATAAAATAACTCATAGGTCAATATCCAAGGTAGTGCCCACCCTGGAAAGTCCAACTACGGGTGGTTTGGAGATATTAAATTGCTTAGCAGCATCCAAATCAGAACCAATCAAAATAAGTGCCTGGTTAAATGGCCACCCAGTTCTAATGTGGGTCGATACTGGTGCAGCTGTAACATTGATTGCAGAACCAGTCTTTAGCAAACTTTGCTCTGGACTCCAGCCCTTACGCTTGTGCAAGATCCCGGACACCCTGTAACCTGTAAATTAAGAATATAACTTAAGTTCTGGTCTCATGAGAACAGCTTGTTCAGTTACCACTGATTGTAGTAAAAGACTTGTGCTGAAGCTTAATGGGATGAAATTGGTCAAGAATGTTTCACCTTGTATGGCTCATCATCTTTTGATGAGAAAATGGCTGCCTAAGTGAAGTCATAATTAAATGCCTGGAAGTTTTTCCATAACTGTGCGAACTGCCAAAGGGGCCATGAAGCAATTCTACAATTCTGTAAGGCATGTGCAGTGCATGCACAAGTAGAGACAGAAATCCAGAGACTGGAAAGCAAAAGAATCATCAAACCAGTCCAGTTTTTGGAATGGGCAGCACCAATCGTACTGATTGTGAAGACCAATGTGTCAGTTCATCTCTGTGGGGATTTCAGACGAATGGTGAACTGCTTTTTGCAGCTGGATAAAAAACAATTCCATGCTTGGAGAACTTGTATGCAAAACTGGCGCAGGCAGGAGGGATTGCTGTCTTTCACAAATCTGTACATGAACCACGCATACCTGCAAATGCGATTAGTTGAGGATTCCCAGAGGTTTGCTCCAATTAATACCCAGAAGAGTCTGTACCAATATATGAAATTGCCTTTTGGGTTATCATCAGCGTCTTCTATTTTCTAGCAGAAGATGGAGATCATTTTGCAAGGTCTACTCCAGGTCACCATTTATCTGAATGATGTGCTAATAACAGGGAAGACCAATGAAGATCATATAGAAAATTTGGACATGGTGCTTAAACAATTCTTCAAGGTGGGGGAACATGTGTATTTCAGGTACCCCAAATGACCTATCTGGGCTATAGAGTCAACAAAATAGGGTTATACTCATTGGACAATAAAGTGAGGGTGATCAAAGGTGCCCTGGCTCCCATGTCTTTATCAAAGCTTAGGTCTTTCCTTGGATTAGCAAATTATTACAGAAAATCAATGCGTAACATTGCCTCCATCCTGACAACTTTACATTTGCTATTGAAAAGGGAAATTGTCTCATAGCTAAGACGTAACCTTTAGGGAAGTGAAGAAGTTGCAATTGTCATCCAAGATGTTGGCACACTACAATCACAAGCGAGACATAGTGCTGACGTGATGTCTCTCCATATAAGGATAGAGTTCGCACACAGGAGAGGAACACCCGATAGCATATGCTTCCCAGACTTTGGCTAATGCCAAACGATGATATGCTCAGATCAAAAAGGAAGGTTTGATGGTCATCTTGTTATGAGGAAGTTCCACCAATACCTTTACAGATGTAAAGTTGTAATGGTAATATATCACAAACACTGCAAGGGCAGTGCCACTCATAGCTTTCAGTCAATTTCAACCATGGGCTCTTATTCTAAGTGGGAACAATTAAAAGTTGGAATGCCATCCAGGAGACCAAGTGGCAAATGCAGGTGCCTTGAGACCCCTCCCACTGGCGGATGCACCACCAGTGACGCAGGCACTTGAAGAGTCCTCCAGGTTTAAATATTATGGGCACCCTTCCAGTCACTGCTGACAATATCCAACTGTGGACGCAAAAAGATCCCATCCTGGCAAAACTAAAATAGCTGGTGGTGATAGGGGAAGCAAAAGGGCATCACAACCAGCATTGAAATCTTTCTGAATCCAGCTAGATCAGATACCGTAGAGGACAGCATATTATTATGGGGAGCAAGAGTGATTGTCTCTAGCAAAGGTCGCTGCCAGTTAATGGCTGAACTACACCAAGGTCATCCAGGAGTTTCCAAAACGAAGATGTTAGCAAGAGGTTATGTCTGGTGGTCAGGATTGTATGCTGACATTGCCATGTTGTTGGGGCAGTGCCCAAAGGACAAAAATTACCACCAGCAGCTCCCCCACATGCATGAGAATGGCTGGGCAAACCCTGGACTCACTCTCACACTCACTATGCTGATCCTTTCATGGGCAGTTTGGTTTTAGTCATCGTGGACGCCCATTCAAAGGGGTTGTAAATGCATCAAGTTCATTTGTCAAATGTGAAGGTGGCAACACAGGTCAATAGAATGGTCAAGAAGGCATGCAGCATGCTTTCCTTCATCAGACGGGATATTGAATACAAGAGTTGGCACATCATGTTAAGACTTTGGCTCGACCACATTTGGAATATTGCATCCAGTTCTGGTTGCCACATTACCAAAAGGATGTGGATGCTTTGGAGAAAGGGCAGAGAAGGTTCATCAGGATGTTGCCTGGTATGGAGGGTGCTGGCTATGAAGAGAGGTTGAGTAGATTAGGATTACTTCTGTTAGAAAGACGAAGGTTGAAAGGGGACCTGATTAAGGTCTACAAAATCATGAGAGGTATAGACAGGATAGATAGCAAAAGGCTTTTTCCAAGACTGGGGACTCAATTTCTAGAGGTCACGAGTTCAAGGTGAGGGGGAAAAGTTTAAGGGAAAATATGCATGGAAAGTTCTTTATGCAGAGGGTGGTGGGTACCTGGAACGCGTTGCCAGTGGAGGTGGTAGAGGTGGGCATGATAACATCATTTAAGATGTATTTGGACAGATACAAGAATGGGAGCAGAGGGATACTGATCCTTGGAAAATAGGCAACAGGTTTAGATCAAAGATCTTGATTGGCGCAGGCTTTGAGGGTCAAAGGGCCTGTTCTTGTGCTGTAATTTTCATTGTTCTTGTTCTTTGTTCTATGAGAACAACGATTGAAACGTTGTGAGCATCTTTTGCAATACATGGACTCCTGCAGATATTGGTCACAGATAATGAGCCATCATTTACTAGCAAGGAATTGAGGTTTTGCTAAAGTTGAGTGGTATTCAGCATGTAAGGGTAGATCCATACCATCCATTATTGAATGGTCTGCCAGAAAGAACAGTCAAAACTTTGAGGGAGCTTCATTCGATACCAAACTATCCCGGTTTCTGTTTGATTATAGGACTATCTGTCATGAAACTACAGGGCAGCTCCAGCAGAGTTGCTAATGGGGAGAAGGCAGTGCACCAGGTCAAATCTGGTCTTATCGGACCTGGGACAGGGAGGGTGTTGGGTTATATGACATTAGAGACACCAATAGAGAACGCAAGACTGCTGTAAGCAAGCGAGGCAATTTAAGTCAGGGTTTGGTATCGAAATCACAGGAGCGCCCCTGTATGGGTAAAAGAGATTCCTGAAGAAGGGCTCATGCCAGAAACGTCAATTCTCCTGCACCTTGGATGCTGCCTGACCTGCGCTTTTCCAGCAACACATTTTCAGCTATGGTCGACCTAAGCTCAGGTACTGTGACTTCCAAAGTTTGGGTAGATGAGGCAGCCCTGAACAAGCAAATTGACCTGAAAGCTGCAACCTTTCAAGCAGGTCAAAAGCAAAACATATCTGGCAAGGCTGTCAGAACCCGTAGATTCTCCTCCTCTGTCTAGCGTTGAAGAAACCTCTATGGATGACATGACCTTGACACTGTTCTGGCCGAGTATTGGCCGAGACAGTCCAGTGCAAGATGTGGGCAACAGTCAGGTAAATGCTGCCAGTATCTGAGGCAGAGTCTGAGGAACTGGACCTAGTGCAAAATTGCCCCAGGAGAAACAGCAGGATAAAGAACAGGCCTACGTCCCAGGTCTTAGTTGGAGAGGGATGTAGTGATTGGAACGATGTCAACCAGAATATGAGATTGGACCAAGTTAACAGCCCTAATCAGGGTGTCCTGTCTGACAGATATAAACAGGGGTGCCATGGGATTCTTCTAATTCCAGGAGCTGGCTATGTGCTGGCTGAGTCAGTGACATGTATTTTGCATGTGTAAATTAAGGGAGACTTGGGGACAGGATACCAGCCTTCATGGAGTTATTTCAACTACAACAGGATATTGTCAGACTATAGCCATTGCTGAGGAAGTCACACAGCAGACCCAGGCTTCAGTTCTCCTGAGTTGCTGATCTCTGTGGTTCTTGTAAACGCAGTGGTAGTATCCCTACATCTAAATCAGAAGGTCTAGGTTCCAGTCCCACATACACCAGAGATGTGTCATAACATGATTGCACCGATTGATTAAAAATACTTATGGCCTTTGGCATTGGAATGGCCATCACAACGGGTGGATCAAATTGCCTAAAGGTTAATGTCAGGAAGCTCTGTGGCACTACTGTAAAACTATTCCCTGATCCTTTGCTTGCAGAATCTACCTGTAGCATGCTGCTCGACTGCTTAACATGCATATAGTGGTGTGTTGGCTCACCAGATTGGCATCTCATTTTCAGGTGTGCCTGGTGCTGCCTTCCATGGACAATGTAATAGGTTGATTGGTAAGGATATGTAGTTTGGCTTTGTATTGACTCTCTCAGACTTGTCAGAAACCGAGTCAGGATTCAACCTTCTCAGTCAGCTGTGATACTACTGAGCCAATTCCAACAGACCTTGAAGCATATTGATCAATGACTATAGATCTGTATTATTTGTATAATGTGGACGAAGGCCATTTGTCCACACTGTTGTTGTAATCCAAAATTAGTTCTGCCTGCTATTCCTTATAGCTTCATATCTTCAACTACAGGTTGTTCTGCTATAATGTGCATTTTGTCAACGCAATTTGACTATAACACAATTGGTGAATTGGGGAACGGAATTGTGCAATTCCATCCCCGTCACTAGGTGTCGCGGTGTGCAGAGGAGGACTTTATGGTCAGTTGGTTTGCAAGCTTTCTGAAGTGCTTCTTGGAAGGTGCAGTGCTGTATTCAGTCATTTTAGGTCCTGTTGTTTTTTTTTGCAAATCTTACTGTGTTTTCCATGAATATGAAAGGACAATGTTGCAAGAATGTCAACAGGTGAAAAAATCATGGGTGGTGATTGTAAAAGAAAAGCTGTAAGACTTGAAAAGAAGCTAGATGTTATTAAGTGTTTTGAGCACAATGAAAGGACGTGTGATATTGTTCGTACAATAGGAATACAGGAGACTACACTCCACACCATCAGAGACAATGCAGAAAGAATTAAAGCAAGCTGCGTTTCTGGAACAGGTCTGAATGCTAGCAAGTCTGTGAGATCACGAACAAAGGAGCTCGAGGAGATGGCGCAGCTTCTAAATGTGTGGATAGAAGATCAATTGAAAAGCAATCTGGGACCACCTTTCTAACAATAAAACAATTTATGAGGACCTCAGGAAAAAAGCTGAAAATCCTGCAGATGTTCCTGACTTCAGTGCTGGTAGTGGCTGGTTTGCTGTAGTTAATAGCTGTTATGCTTTTCGTAACATAAAGTTGTGTGGCACAGCTATCAGTGTAGTCGAAGAATGTACGCTTTCATTTCCTCCCGTGCTGAAAAAAATTGATTGAGGAAGAAGGCCACGCCTTAGATCAAATTTTCAATTTGGACGATACAGTTTAAGTTGGAAGCGAATGCCATCCAGAACCTACATTTCTAAGAGTGAAGCTCACGCTCCAGGTTTTAAGGCCGCAAAGGATTGTATGACTGTATTGTTGAGTGGGCAAAAGTGAGGACTGCAGATGCTAGAAGCCAGAGTGTAGATCAGAGTGATACTGGAAAAGCACAGCAGGTTAGGCAGCATCCGAGGAACAGGAAAATCGACGTTTCAGGCAAAAACCCTTCATCAGGAATGGAGGCAGGGAGCCTCCAGGATGGAGAGATAAATGGGGGGTGTGGGGCTAGAGAGAAGGTAGTAAGGTGTACAGTAGGTGAATGGGGGTGGGGATGGAGGTGATAGAGAGGATAGTGGAGGAAGGTAGCAAAGAGTACAATAGGTGAATGGGGGTGGGGATGAAGGTGATAGGTCAGAGGGGAGGGTGGATTGGATAGGTGGGAAGGGAGATGGGCAGGTAAGACATGTATGTCATGAGGACAGTGCTGAGTTGTATTGTTGAGTGCCAATGCTAATGTAGACTTAAAGCCTGTATTGGAGTTGTTGCCAAGCTGCGAGCCTTGAAAGGTTGCCTTAAATCCACTTTTGTTGTTTACTTCAGATCAAGCAAGAAAGGGCAGATAAGACAGATTTTTTTCTAAGCTTATTGTTGATGTTTTTGAGGATATTTTTAGAAATTATTGCAGGAACAAAAATTTGAATTTCAAGATTCCCCAAGCCATCCTCCCACCATTGGTGAGCTTTCTGAAAACATCAAAGAATTATTCCTACCTCCGAGCACAACCTCTCTCCATCAACCCTTGGGGCAAGATGCAATAGCAATTTTTAAAGCTTATTTTTTTAAGGCATGCTTTCAAGAAGCTGATTGCAGCTAATGAGGAGGATAATGAGGACAATGTTGTTCAATTTTAGAAGAGCTTTAACATTCAGAGTGCTATTGACATCACTGTGGAGGCCTGGAATTATGTCAGTAAGGATTGCTTGCATGCAGTTTGTCAGAAGCTGCTCCCAGATTTTCTTCATGATTTTAAAGGTGTTGAACCGTCAGAAGAGCTGCCAGCACTCAAAGAACATTGTGTCACTTGCAAAGCAAGTTGGATTTGAAGAAGTGGAGACTGAAGATGTTAAAGAGCTGCTTGAGTCTCATTGGGAAAACCTCTCCACAGCTGATCTACCACCACTTGTTTGGTTAAATTACCTACAGTATGGAAACAGGCCCTTCGGCCCAACAAGTCCACACCGACACTCCGAAGAGTAACCCACCCAAACCATTCCCTTTCCCTACGTTTACCCCTGACTATGCGCAATTTAGCATGACCAATTCACCTAGCCTGCACATCTTTGGATTGTGGGAGGAAACCGGAGCACCCGAAGGAAACCCACGCAGGGACAGGGAGAATGTGCAAACTCCACACAGGCACCCGAGGTGGGAATCGAATCTGGGTCCTTGGCACTGTGAGGTACTGAGCCACCTTGCCGCCCCCGTAGGGGAATTTGAAGCTCAAGGTGAAGATGAAGAAGTCCAGGATATAGCACCAAGAGAACTTTCCACCTCTTTTGTGTTCTTTCCTGAGGGAAGTTGAGAAGCAGTTGCAGCTCTGAGAAGACAAAGACTACAATGCAGAATGCAAAATCGTATCTGGCATCTTATGAACAGTTTCTTCATGAAAGAAGAAAGATGGCGAGGCAGCAAAAATTAGGTGGCTTTTTAAAGCCAACCCCTCCAACCAGTCTGAGGACAATGAGTCACCAAGTCATCCACTTCTGGACTAAATATGTCCTTTGGTTATAGCCCTGTACCCAGAACTGCATCTGAAAGCAATGATGATGCTAATGTTGACCCTCAGCCCCGTCTTATTGCAATACTGTAGCTCAGAAACTCTTTAAAGTGTTAATTTTATCGTATTATTTTATTAAAATATTGACTTTAATGTTTACTTAAACTGTGCTATTGTTTGTGTTAGACTAACCAGTATTTTTCCTTCGATTTTTACTGTTATTTTTGGTTGTTTGCCCATTGCTCTATTTTTCCCATAGGCGCCATTATTTATATTGCATGATTTTCTGTAACACAAGATCACATGGATGTGTAACTATCGCGTTATAGAAGAATAGACTGTACTTCAAATATTTATACACATTTTCCTCAAAATAATTGTCCCCATGTATTTTTTTACATCCACATTCTTTCGGGATTTTTAATCATGTGTAATATGTTTTTTTTTTGTTTTTTTGTTTTTATTCCTAAATTGATTATTTTCACATTTTTCCATATTTGAATTACATCAGCCCGTGTGTTCATTTCACTAACCTGTCCTTTCTTTCCTGAAGTCTTTTGCAGCCTGTGTTGTTTGCCAAATGTCCAACTGATGAATCATCAGTAAGTTTCAAGACTGCACTTCTTAGTCCCAGAACCAAATGATCTATATTTACTGAGATTAAAAGTGCACTCAGCACTGATCCCTGATCTGTGCTGCAAGCTTTTCATGAGACTTCAAATAACTTCTGAACATCTACAGGCACATCTATTTTTGCTTACATGACTGTTAAGTTTTTCAGAAAAAGCTATAGCATTTTCAAGTGTACCTTCAATGAACTGTACTCACTGCCCTCAATTAATCAATGCATTTCTACATGCTTATTAACTTTTACGTTGATTTGGATCTATGAATTTGCCCAGAACTGACATTATCTGATTATCTTTCGTAAATGGAATTGTTATGCTGGCTATATCCCAATTCAAAGGACAGTTTGACTATTTGAGGATTAAACAATTGTCAAATTTCTGCTATCTCTTCTGTATTTCAGCTTTTGTGCCTTGAGTAAGCAGCTACTATTTCTATTCAGAACCAATTTCCTTTTGATAGTTGTGTTAAACAATTGTACATTATTATTTAGAACACATTTTCATTTCTACAATATTTGTGAAATATGGAAAGTACACATTTCTATCTCTACCATAATTTATTTCTCCATAGTTAGATTACCCCTTTTCAAATTTGAATGGAACTGCATTTTCCCATTGTCAGGAAAATAAATACAGCTATGTATATAGTCTTTTTTTTATGTATGTTGTTGAAAGTAAAGTGTCTGACACAAAATAACTCTTGTGTGGTGTAGAATGAACATGAGATAGTTAAAAGTATGAATTGTATTTGTGAAAAATAACAGCTTCAATTTTTCCTTATCGAATCAACTCTAATGGTATAACTAATAGAAGTCTTTAAAATTACAAATTTTTTGAAAGATTGGATCCTAATGAGAAAACTACATTCATTAATCAATTTTGAAAGTATGACAAGAGAAACATACAGAGTATGTTTAGCTGTTTCACTGTTCATTTAAACAGACTGTTTCATTCTTTGTCAGGCCCCATTATCATGGATTTGTATCGGATATTGGCCACCGTGTTCAATATTTGTCATCTTATTACTTTCTCTGAAAATGATCAAAGAATATTACAGTTTACATTATTGTGTTCACAATATTGCAAATGAACAAAAGTATGACCAATTGTTCTCCCTTAGTTGTGATTTGTGCATCTTGATTATTTCTACCCATTTTCAATGTAACATAATGATCTCCCTTGTTCTGATCTTAAAAATGTGGAAACAAGCAGGCTTTAAGATCATCTTTCATCATTTTCCACACCTACAACATCATTTACTATCCCGCACATTTTCCCTTCACACTGTGCCCTCCGAACAGATCTTTCTACTGAGAATATCCTCCTCATTCTTATCTCACCCTGACTTCTGGCTGCCCTTCCCCTGGAAATATCTCATGCAACCACAGCATATGTAACACCTGTTCAGCTCCCTATACCAAACTTATTTTGATACATATCACTAGGTCAGTTCAAACTGGCTTTTAAGCTGTATGCTCAGAACCAAGCCAACTTTGAGCAAATATACATAGCATAGTTTGTTCTATGAATGTGTGACAGGTCATTATTTTCATGCCAACAGTTATTAAAATCTAAAAAGCTCATGCAAATCAGTGAAAGAATATTTAAGTGGCAGAGTGTTTTCATTCAATTAAGTCCTCATAAGGTAACCAAGCCAGTTGAAAACTTCACCGGAAAAAATTAATACGTTCATAGAGGGGAATATTTGTATAAAATAAAACTGTTCAGTTCATAATTGAAAGTTGTCCTAAAAAAAGCTGCTTAATATTAGATTATAATCCTTACTATGCCTACTCAAAGAGTAGCATGAGAGCCTTTATAATGTGTCAGTGTTGCATTATTTGCTTGTCCATAGTATATAGAATCTAACCAGAAGATCTCATGTAAGGCTATACTTTTGAAGAGTCCAATACCTAAAGGTAATTCATAGCTGGGTTCATAATTATTGGTGTGTTACCATTAGATTTGCATGGCAAGTATAGAAACTCAAAAGTTATAATGAGTTTCCTTTACCAATAAAAATATCTAAAATATAAGAATGGGAAAAATCTAGGGTTCCTTTAAATAGGGCCGAATATTTAATATGCAGATTTAGCTTAATATTTATTGTTTAATGTTTCACCTGCGAGATATTGATGTACCTGTGTTTCAACATATCTCCTACTATTCCTGCTGTGTTATTCTTCCTTTGAAATCAAAACTTTTTCAAACTAACTCAGCGTGACCTTTTTGTCTACATCACAAGTTCAGATCTTAGACGATGTCTTTCTCTCCGTTTCCTGGCCATTTTCTCCATCCATTTCATTATAAATATTTTGAAAGATTGGATACTAATGAGAAAACTACATGCATTAATCAATTTTGCAAGTATGAAAAGGGAAACATACTCTGTATGTTTAGCTCTTTCACTCCTGTGGAAGCATTTAAACAGACTGTTGTCTCATTCTTTTAAGTATAGTATGTATTTAACTTCCCATGACTTTTCATAGTCTTATCTCATTTTATAAGGGTACTAAAGATAAACAAATGGGATTGGAGTCCCTAATCATCCAAATTATCAACAGAAGAAGAGCAAGAGACTGAGAGTAAATGAAAAAAACTGGACACCATTCAAGACTAGGTAGAGGTAAAGTCTATACTTATTCCAAGAGAGTCATCATCTGGTCCTTCAATATAGAGAGACGACTGGTTGAGATTTAATCTGAAGATCACCACACCTCAGGCAAGGGATGTTGTTGAGAAGTAGGACCTTCACAGTGACTTCACCCAACTTGGAAATTGAACCCACACTATTGGTGTCATTTTGCATTGCAAACCTCGCTTGAGTTAGCTCAGTTGGCTGG
This sequence comes from Hemiscyllium ocellatum, assembly GCF_020745735.1. Classification (NCBI taxonomy): domain Eukaryota; kingdom Metazoa; phylum Chordata; class Chondrichthyes; order Orectolobiformes; family Hemiscylliidae; genus Hemiscyllium; species Hemiscyllium ocellatum. The sequence continues at coordinate 65,530,128 of NC_083409.1, read as the reverse complement.
ATGGCTGAAGACTGGCTTAACCAGAACTTCAACAATGACGTCACCCACTGTTGCTCTGATTCAAAAGCTTGGAAGGTTATGTGCCCTATACCACCTAACATGCCACTTAGACGTCTTATCTTTTTGATTTTTTTTCTTGTTGTGTTACTAAGATTAGTTTGACTTTCACTTCTTTCTATATATTAACCAAAATGATGGCATATTCTTGACCATTGGCAGTTAACTTCAATAGTTTTTCCATTGATTTTGTAAGTTCTATAAACCAAATGACCTTCCTTGAGCCATATATGGAATTGTGCCCTATTAACCATTGCACAAAGTCGAGATAATTCTGTCATTTTTGCCAGTATATGCTGATTGGACAATGTTTTGATGTTGAATTTTGCAAACGTTTGGAAATCATTATTTTGGGAGTGTGCCCTCATTGGCCAAAAAATCATAATTCAAATCAGCATGATTTGTGAGAATCAACAACTTCAGAGATGATTGCACATTTTTTATTTATTCAGGGATTGTGGGATTGTTGGCCAGCCAGCATTCATTGCTGCCCATCACTAATAGTGCTTCAGAAGGTGGTGTTGATTTGCGCTGTTGAATTGCTGTAGTTCATTTGATGTAGGGACACCCACAATGCTGTTAAGGAGGGTGATCTAGGATTTTTGACCCAGGGGCAGTGAAGAAATGGTAATGTATTTCCAAGTTAGGATGTGAATGGCTTAGAGAGGAATTTGCAGATTTTGATTTGATTTAGTTTGATTAAGTATTAACACATGTACCAATAATCAATTTTGTTTTGCATGTAGTGCAAGCAGATCTTACCATACAAATTGCATAGGGGTAATAGAACAGAGCGAGGAGTACAATGTGACAACTGCAGAGATTGTGCACAAGAACGAGATTAACATTAAATTTAAAATTTGAGATGGCAATTCAGAAGACAATTAACAGGGAGAAAAGGTTGTTCTTGAATCTGTTGATACATATGTTTAAGCTTTTGTGTCATCAGCCCAATGAAAGAGGTTAGAAGAGATTATAACCGGGATGAGGGGGAGGGGTTTAATTATGTTGGCTGTCTTGCCGAGGCAGCGAGAAGTATTAATGGAATCAATAGATGGAAGGTTTGCTTTAATGATGGACTGAGCTGTATTCAGAACACTGTAGTTTCTTACAGTCTTGGCCACAACAGTTGCCAATCCAAACCTCAATGTGTTGAGATAGAATGCTTCCTATGGTGCTTCTATAAAAGTTGATAGGAGTCTTTATGGACAACTGTCCTCAGCCTCCTGAGAAAGGAAAGATATTGTTGTGCTTTCTTGACATCGGTATTGGTGCACCAGTGTAGGTTATTGGTGATCATCACTCCTAGGAACTTGAACTACTCAACTATCTCCACCTCAGCACCATTGATGTAGACAGGGGTATGCCCTCCACCTTGATTCCTGAAGTCAATGATCATCGCTTGCATTTGGCTGACAGCACATCACCAAGCACTCTATCTCTTTCTTATATTCAGTCTTGTCATTGTTTGAGATCTAGCCTATAATGGTGGTATCATCAACAAACTTGTAGATGGAGTTAGAATGAAATTTGGCCGCACAGCCGTGAGTATAGTAAGGGGCTGAGTACGCAGCCTTGCAGGGCACTGATGTTGAGGTGGAATAGGTGTTACCTATTCTCACTGCGGTTTATGGGTCAGGAAATTGATGATCTAGATGCAGAGGGCAAAGCAGAAACCCATGTCTCGAGGTTTAGACATTAGTTTGGTTGAAATTATAGTGTTGAAGGTGGAGCTGTAGTCAATAAGTAGGAGACTGACATAGGCATCCTTGTTATCCAGATGTTCGAGGATAAGTGTAGGGCCAGGAAGATAACATCTGCCTTGGATCTGTTGTGATGGTAGGCAAATTGTAAGGGATCAAGCCAGACTTGAGAGGCTGAAGTTGATACGAGCCATGAATAACTTCATAATTATGATGGGCAAAGCCACCGGCAGTAGTCATTGAGGCATACTGCATGATTTTACTTTGGCACTGGAATTGTATTTGTCTTCTTGAAGCAGATGGGGCTTCAGATCACAGTAAACAATGGTCGAAGATTTCTGCGAATACTCCACCTGCTCGGTATACGCAGGATCTGAGTGCATGGCCGAGGACTCTCATCTGGGCCAGTCACTTTCTGTGGATTCACTCTCTATCTCCCATCAGATCAACCTTATAATAAGGAAAGAGATCACTCTAAGACTGGTACAATTGAGAAAAGAAGTGAGCCAAACAGTCAGAGCAGGAAGGGACAAAGCAGAGAACAAAGTAGGACTGATAAACTGCATTTGTTTCAATGCAAGGGGCCTGGCGGGGAAGGCAGATGAACTCAAGGCATGGACAGGAACATGGGACTGGGATATCATAGCATTTATAGAAGCATGGCTCAGGGCTGGTCAGGATTGGCAGCTTTATGTTGCAGGACACAGAAAGGGATGCAAGAGAGGAGGGGGAGTGGCGTTTTTGATAAGGGATAGCATTACAGCTGTACTGAAGGAGGATATTCCCAGAAATAGATCCATGGAAGGGATTTGGGTGGAACTGAAAAATAAGAAAGGAATAATCACCTTATTGGGATTGTGTTCTCGACCCCTAATAGTCAGAGGGAAATTGAGAAACAAATTTGTAAGGAGATCTCAGTTTTTTGTAAGAATAATAGGATGGTTTTAACTTTCCAAACATAGACTGGGATTGCCATAGTGTTAAGGGTTTAGATGGAGAGGAATTTGTTAAGCATGTGCAAGAAATTTTTTGATTTAGTATGTGGATGTACCTACTAGAGAAGGTGCAAAACTTGACCTACTCTTAGGAAATAAGGCAGGGCAGGTGACTGAGGTGTCAGTGGGAGTGCATTTTGGGGCCAGCGACCATAATTCTATTAGTTTTAAAATAGTGATGGAAAAAGATAGACCAGATCTAAAAGTTGAATTTCAAAATTGGAGAATGTCAATTTTGATGGTATTAGGCAAGAACTTTCAAAAGCTGATTGGGGGCAGATGTTCACAGGCAAAGGGATGGCTGGAAAATGGGAAACCTTCAGAAATGAGCTAACGAGAGTCCAGAGACCATATTAGATTAGACTTACAGTGTGGAAACAGGCCCTTCGGCCCAACAAGTCCACACCGACCCGCCGAAGTGCAACCCACCCATACCCCTACATTTATCCCTTACCTAACACTACGGGCAATTTAGCTTGGCCAATTCACCTGACCCGCACATCTTTGGACTGTGGGAGGAAACCGGAGCACCCGGAGGAAACCCACGCAGACACGGGGAGAACGTGCAAACTCCACACAGTCAGTCGCCTGAGTCGGGAATTGAACCCGGGTCTACAGGCGCTGTGAGGCAGCAGTGCTAACCACTGTGCCACCGTGCCACCCATATTCTTGTTAAGGTGAGAGGAAAGCTTGATAGGTTTAGAGAATGCCGGATGATGAAAGAAATTGAGGGTTTGGTTAAGAAAAAGAAGTAAACACATGTCAGGTATCAACAGGATAGATCACAAGTGAATCCTTAGAGTATGAAGGCAGTAGGAATATACTTAAGAGGGCAATCAGGAGGGCAAAAAGGGGACATGAAATAGAGTTTGGCAAATAGAGTTAAGGAGAATCCAGAGGGTTTTTACAAATACATTAAGGACAAAAGTGTATCTAGGGAGAGAATCGGGCCCCTCAAAGATCAGCAAGGTAGCCTTTGAGTGAAGCTGAGGAGGTGGGGGAGATACTAAATAAGTGCTTTACTCTAGACAAGGACATGGAAGATATAGAATATAGGGAAATAGATGATGACATTTTGAAAAATGTACACACTACAGAGAAGGAAGTACTGGGTGTCTTGAAATGCATAAAAGTGGATAAATCCCCAAGACCTGATCAGGTGTACCCTAGCACTCTGTGGGAAGCTAGGGAAGTGATTGCTGGGCCTCTTGCTGAGACATTTGTATCATTGATAGTCACAGGTGAGGTGCCGGAAGACTGGGGGTTGGCGAACACAGTGCCACAATGTAAGAAAGATGGTAAGGACAAGGCAGGGAACGATAGACCAGTGAGCCTGATTTTGGTGGTGGACAAGTTGTTGGAGGTAGTCCTGAGGGACAGGATGTACATGTATTTGGAAAGGCAAGGACTGATTAGGGATAGTCAACATGTGTGGGGAAATCATGTCTCACAAACTTTGTTGAGTCTTTTGAAGAAGTAACAAAGAGGATTGATGAGGGCAGAGCAGTGGATGTGATCTATATGGACTTCAGTAAGGCTTTTGACAAGGTTCCCGATGGGAAATTGGTTAGCAAGGTTAGATCTCATGGACTACAAGGAGAACTAGTCATTTGGATACAGAACTGGCTCAAAGGTATAAGACAGAGGGTGGTGGTGGAGGGTTGTTTTCAGATTGGAGGCCTGTGGCCAATGGAGTCCCACAAGAATTGGTGCTGGGTCCTTTACTTTTCGTCATTTATATAAAAGATTTGGATGCGAGCATAAGAGCTTTAGTTAGTAAGTTTGCATATGATACCAAAATTAGAGGTATAGTGGACAGCAAAGAAGGTTACCTCTGATTACAATGGGATCTTGATCAGATGAGCCAATGGGCTGAAGAGTGTCAGATGGTGTTTAATTAAGATAAATACAAGGTGCTGCATTTTGGGAAAGCAAATCTTCACAGGACTGTTCCACTTAATGGTAAGGTTTTCAGGAGTGTTGCTGAATAAAGAGACCTTGGAGTGCAGGTAGATAGGATAGTGAAGAAGGTGTTTGGTATGCTTTCTTTTATTTGTCAAGAGTGGGAGGTCATGTTGCGGTTGTGCAGGCCAATGGTTAGGCCACTTTTGGAATATTGCATGCAATTCTCGTCTCCTTCCTATCGGAAGGATGTTGTGAAACTTGCAAGAGTTCAGAAAAGATTTACCAAGATGTGCCTGTGTTGGAGGATTTGAGCAATAGAGAGACGTTGAATAGGCTGGGGCTGTTTTCCCTGGAGCATCAGAGGCTGAGGAGTGATCTTATAGAGGTTTGTAAAATCATGAGGGGCGTGGATCTGGTAAAAAGAGACAAGGTCTTTTCCCTGGGGTGGGGGAGTTATGAACTAAAGGGCATAGGTTTAGGATGAGAGGAGGAAGATTTCAAAGAGACCTAAGGAGCAACCTTTTCACACAGAAGGTAGTACGTGTATAGAATGAGCTGCCAGAGGAAGTGGTGGAGGCTGGTACAATTACAACATGTAAAAAGCATCTGCATGGGTATCTGAATAGGAAGGATTTAGAGGAATATGGGCTGGGTGCTGGCAGGTGGGACCAGATTGGGTTACGATATCCTGTCGATATGGATGAATTAGACCGAAGGGTCTGTTTCCATGCTGTACTTCTCTATGACTCTATGTCTGTAACAATGACTGAGAGAACCAGTGTATGCGAGCCTGCCAGGGCAGATGAGACCGTTTCACTGACCTGTTTGAAACGTGTGTAAAATGCATTGAATGCATCAGAGAGGGATGTATCTTTGTCTGCTATTCCGTTCTTCACTTTGTCATCCAAAATGTAATATAGGTCTTGCCAAAACTGGCTAGTGTCCGTATGGTTAGTTTGGGTCTCTAGCTTAGATTGTGGTGTTTCTCGTTATATCTGATGCTCTTGTCCTTCTTGATCTTTGGATTTGGAAGTTGCTGAGTGAAGAGCCTTGTTAGTTTCTGTAGTGCATCCTGCAGACGATGCTATTATGTGTCAGTGTTATAAAGACTGAATATTTATGGATGCGGGGCCAATCAAGTTGTCTGCTTGTCCTTGATGGTACTAAATGTCTCGAGTGTAGGAATGACATTATCCAGGAAAGGGTTAAGTTTTCCATTACATTCCTGACTTGTGCAGTGTACATCGTGGAGAGGTTTTGGGGAGGTGGGCAAAGTGTGTTTAATAAGAATATGAATTAAATATTTACAATGCTTCATAGAGTGTTTTGAGCAACTCAAGAACATAAAAAGTTATCTTTTTCTGTTAAGGGGCTTTCTTTGAGTTTCTAGTTTTAGTGAAAGATGAGCACCCAAGATGTGGACTGTTTTTTTACTATATTTATTTCTGCCATTTAGATTTTGATTTCTGAGTTACAACATCTGCTTTTTAACAATAATTTTAATGTATATTTAGTAAGACCGAATAAGCTATTAAACTTCCACTGTATTAATTTTCATTGTGTTTTCCAAATAGATTAGTTTATGGATGTAGGTTGTAACCTCGACCTGAGCTACAAATCTTCTCAAAAGTTGTTAAGATTAATTTATGTACAGAGTTACAGACCAAGAACTGAAAGATGGGGTTAGGCTCGGTAACACTTTTACCTGACTGAAACACAATTAACTAAATGGCCTCCTTTTCCATGAATTTTTTTGTGTTTTAGTAGTGTACAATAATAGTACTGGAAGAAACAGATACGGTTGTACAATGTAATAACATTGCTTAAATAAGACACAATTGGCTGCTCCATAATTTGTCTTATGTACATTGATTGACAAAAATGAGAAAGTAAGGATAAATGGGCATTGGCAAGCTGTTACTAGTGCAGTGCCACAAAGATCACTGTTGGGACCTTGAGTGTTTACAATCTATATTGATGAATTTATGTGAAAATACAGAGTGATGATTGACAATATAAAATTGGATCGGAATTGAAGCTGTGAGGAGGATATAAAGAGGCTACATTTATCGACCGGTTAAATGAGTTGGCAACACTGTGGCAGGTGAAATATAATGTGAGGAAGAGTGAGGTAATAAGAGTAGAAAAGCAATTTTTTAGATGAAAGATGCAATACTCATAAATCCAGATCCATGTTAGGCGGCATGGTGGCTCAGTGGTTAGCACTGCTGCCTCATAGCACCAGGGTCCCAGGTTCAATTCCAGCCTCAGGCGACTGTCTGTGTGGAGTTTGCACATTCTCCCCGGGTCTGCATGGGTTTCTTCTGAGTGCTCTGGTTTCCTCCCACAATCCAAAGAAGTGCAGGTCAGGTGAATTGGCCATGCTAAATTGCCCATAGGTTAGGTGCGTTAGAGGGAAATGGGTCTGAGTTGGTTACTCTTCGGAGGGTTGGTGTAGACTGGTTGAGCCAAAGGGCCTGTTTCCACACTGTAGGGAATCTAAATGTTAGCATGAAGGTACAGCAAGCAATTAGGAAATCAAATGGCTGTGGAACTTTGTTGCAAAGAAATTGAAGAATACGGTAAAGAAATATTCCTGCAATTTTATGGGATTTTGTTGTGACCAGACCTGAAATATTATGTGTAATTGTGGTCTGCACATTGAAGAAAGGATCAATGTATGTTGGAGACAGTACAGCGAGGATTCACTGCATGGGTTTCCTGGGATTAGGGGTTATTCTTTGATGAGATGCTGAATTAATTTGATCTCATTCTGTGGACCTCTGAAGAAGAAGCAGTAATCTCATTGAACCATTCAAGATTATTTTTGAATAGTTTTAAGAACAAGAACAAAGTAGAAAGATATGGCTAAAAGAGAACCCATCAGTCCTGATGCAACTTATCATAAATGATGCCTGCATCACCATCCCTCTTCCACTGCCTTGCCACTGTCTGCACCAGACCCAACCGACGTTGAAGTCACTACTCTCCAGGTGCCATCTTTTGCTATTGGCAGATTCTCCTCTGCCACCACCTGTGCCAAACCCACCAGCATCAGAGTTGCATCTTTTGCTGCCCAGCCCATCTCGTTGCTGTGATGCTTTTTTGCCACTGCTTTGTCACCGCCAGCGCTGGACCCAACCAGTGACCAAGTCTCCGATCCCCAGGTACCAGCTTTCACCTATCTCACTGATGTCACTTCCACCAATGTAGCAGCCGCCGATTCCAATGCTCGCCCAGAAAACGTAAGTAGGGGCCCACTTGCCACCACCACAAGCTCCACACTGGGTTTACTTGCCTCTACCACGAAGTCGATACTGGATATGTTTAAGGCTGAGATAGTTTTTTTTGGTCTGTCAGGGAATCAGGACGTATGAAATGTCACGAAAGTGGAGTTGAAATCTAAGTATCAACCATCATCATATTAAATGCTGGAGCAGGCTCAATAGCCCATATGATCTATTTCTCATGTTATTAAAAAAGATTTTTTTTGTAATTCTTGCATTTTAAAAAATTGCAATTAAGTTTTGACTTTGAGTTGTTAATTTTCCACACGAGAGGGGTTGATTACCTGTAATTAACACAACATATCATTAAAAGGTTACATGCACTTGTAATGGCATACCTTAAGCTTTTGTGGTGAGTTTAATTCCTAACTGATGTGCATATACAGCAACTTCATAATTCAGTGGATTTTCACAGTGAGATAGGTATTTAGATGACATTTTCATGAAGCCTGCAGTGAAATGATATTACTTCACTTTATCACAGAATTGTTACATTGCAAGCGATCATTCAATTCATAATGCCTGCACCAGCTCATTAACTGAGCATCATTACCAGTGTTAATCTCCTACACCATACTTGCTTCTCCCTTGAAGTTTTTTTTACCATTTATGCATAAATAATATTGATGCCAATGGTCTCGCTGTTTTTCAACAGCATAATCTCAGGTTTTCACATTACATTGCCTGGTGCATCCACCAGCTGGATTTGATTTATCACGTATGTGGAAGATCATGAACATGCTTTCCACTTTTGTGTACTAGTTTGCTTTTTATTTTCAACTTGCATGACCATCTAGTAGCAATACGAAAAATAAAGCCAAATTTGTAAGTTGATTTCTGTCTGTGCAAAGACTTTCCATTAGCAAATCCTCCATTGTACTTCTTTATAGCAGCACACAGACACTGGGTATCCCGCAGCCTTAGACTAATGCTTCAGAGGAACTCAGAAAAAGTCTGGACTATAGATATGTGATGTACCATGTACCAAACACCCAACCTATATGCACAAAATACCACTGTTTTATGGATACCTTGGAAAAGTTGAAGGATCAGGAAGTAAACCATGGCAAAAGGTCTAGAGTCAAAGCCAAATGAGGATGAATGTATAAATATGTCAAAGTTCCAGCAACTCCTACAACCGAAACAAGCATCAAACATTGTTCTTTGAATTCCTTTGAACACAACTGTGGAAGTTGACAGAAAATCCTGTCATTGGACCAGCCAAAGCTCTTAATGCATTTTGCACCTTGGAATTTACGAATGTGCAATTTGGGTACTGACTGCCCTCACCATCTTCATGTGTGTGGTGGATGAAGCCTAAACTGGGGAGAGAACTGCATAGCTTTCTTTGTCTTGCTGGTTAATATAGGAGATTTTTGCAAGACTATGAACAGTAGGCCACATTCCTCGATTTGCTGAAGAATATGCTTCATGGAGATTTACAGGAGTTGTACCCCAGCATTTGAAGATTCATTTTGCATTCTCAGACAGAGGTTTGTCTCATCATTTGTCTTTTGTCACTTAGATTTTCATCTCCCTTGTATACTGGAAATCAACGGCAGTTTTTTTGACTTAGGAGAAGTGCTGTCAGAGGTAAAGGTCAGAAAAGAGTGGTTATTGCATACATAGTCTCAAGCTTAACAAATGGAAGCTTGAACTGTGATCATTGAGGTGGGCTATTTCCCAGAAGTTCGGAAGTATTATGAATATTGCAAAGTTTGAAGTATTTACAGATAACAACCCGTTCACCTATTCTCAGCTTTGCACCAAGCTTGGATTAACAGAGATCCAATGGGCTGCTGAGCTCTCTCAAGTTTAATTCTAGATCAAACAAAAGTAATGCAAAAGCTGATACTGTTGGTCAGAAGCTGACAACAGGAGAACACAAGTCCTTGCCTGATTGTCGATGGATATAACTGATGCTCTCTCTCTCTTATTCCTGATGAAGGGCTTATGCTCGAAACGTCGAATTCTCTATTCCTGAGATGCTGCCTGGCCTGCTGTGCTTTGACCAGCAACACATTTGCAGCATAACTGATGCAATGTCCATACTTAAAGCCAAAGGCATTACTCTGACCCTACTTCCCTGTGACACTGTGCAGTAACGATTCAGTAGTGCACCACTGTGTACTTATGAGTGAGATCAAAAGAAAGTCCAGATGGATAGAGTAAGGTATAGTTTCACCTTTGGTATCTGTCACAAAAGAGGACCTTAGGCAGCATCAGTTGATTAAGATTAAATTCCCTACAGTGTGGAAACAGGCCCTTCAGCCCAAATCGACTCTCCAAAGAGTAACTCACCCAGACCCATTTCCCTCTGAGTAATGCATTATGGGCAATTTAGCATTGCCAATTCACCTGACCTGCACATCTTTGGACTGTGGGAGGAAACCCACGCAGACACAGGAAGAACAGACAGTCACCTGAGGCTGGAATTGAACCTAGGACCCTGATGCTGTGAGGCAGCTGTGCTAACCACTGAGACACCATATCACCCCATTAATATAGGCTTTAGTAGATTGCATCACTACTGGAAGAGCCAACATTCATCAACTCTGTCAGCTGTTGAGGGAGTCCAAGATGCTGGAGAAAATTCTCAAATCCGTTATCAAGGACTTTATAGCAGAGCATTTAGAAACCAGTGGCAGAATCAGTTAGCATGAATTAATGAAGGGGAAATCATGCTTGACAAATCTTTTGGAATTCTACGAAGATGTAATTGGTAGAGTTGACAAGGGGGAGTCAGTCGATGTTGTATATTTGGACTTTCAGAAAATATTTGATAAAGTTCCACCTAAGAGAGATTACTGTGCAAGATTAAAGTGCATGGGTTTGGGGAAAGTGTATTCAGATACATATAAGACTGGTTGGCAGAGAGGAAACAAAGGGTAGGAATTAATGGGTCCTTTTCAAATTGGCAGTTAGTAACTAGTGAGGTACCACAGGGTTAGGACCCCAGCTATTCACAATATATATTACTGATTTGGATGAGGGAACAAAATGTAACATCTCAAAGTTTACAGATGATGCCAAGTTGAACGGGGGAGGGTGAAGAACTGGGATGAGGATGCTGACGTTCTTCAGCATGGTCTGGACAGGTTTGGTCAGTGGGCAAATCAATGGCAGATGCAGTATTATTTGGATAAATATGAGGTATTTAACTTTGGCAGAAAAAGCAAAGAGGCAGATTACTACCTGAACAGCTGTAAATTGGGAGAGGGGAATATGCGGCAGGAACTAAGTGTCCTTGTGCACCAGCAGCTGAAGGGAGGCACCCAGGTGCAGCAGGCGGTAAAGAAGGCCAATGGTATGTTGACCTTCATTGCGAGAGGTTTTGAGTACAGGAGTGGGGATGTGCTGCAGTTATACAGGGCCTTAGTGAGGCCACACTTAGAATATTATTTGCAGTTTTGGTCTCCTTTCCTGAGGAAGGATGCTCTTGCTCTCAGGAGTGCAGCTAAGGTTTATCAGGCTGATTCCTGGAATGTAGAACTGACGTATGAGAATAGATTGACTGACTAGGTTAGGATTATTTTCTCACTGGAGTTCAGAAAAGTAAGGGTGCATCTCACAGAGACTTATAAAATTCTAACAGGACTAGACAGGGTAGATGCACAAGAATGTTCCTGATGGTGGGCACATCCAGAACTAAGGGCCATATTCTGAGGATTTGAATGAACCATTTACGATGGAGATGAGAAGACATTTCTTCATCCAAAGATTGGTGAATCTGTAGAATTCATTACCACATGTTCATAGCAAAACATTGGGAATGTATTCAAGATACAGCCAGATGTAGCACTTGGGATGAATGGGATTAGGGTTATGGGAAGAAAGCATGATTAGGCTATTGATTTGGACAATCAGCCATGATCACGATGAATGGCAGAGCAGGCTCAAAAGACCAAATGGTCTTCTGCTGCTTCTATCTTCTATATATCTGTACAAGCAATTTGATTTGATTTATTATTGTCACATAGACCAAGGAACAGTGCAAAATCTTGTTTTATGTACTACCCAGGTAAACTTTACCTTTCATAAGTAGATCATGGCATAGAACAGACTATAGTGCTACATCTACAGCAAAGCTGCAGAGAAAGATCAACTCTTATATGAGAGGTCTGTTCATAAGTCTGATAACAGCGCTGAATAATCTGTTCGTGAATTTGTTGGCACATGTTTTCAAACTTTTTTCTTGCCCGATGGAAGAGAATATAACCTGGGTGCAAGGAGTCTTTGATTATGTTGCCTGTTCTCCCAGCTGGAAGACAGAGTCGATGGAAGGAAGGCTGGTTTGCATGATGGACTGGGCTGTGTTCGCAACTGTAATTTCTTGCGGTCTTGGACAAAGCAGTTGCCATGTCAAGTTATGATGCATCCATATAGGATGCTTTCTATAGTGCATCTATAAAAAATTAGTAAGAGTCATTGTGGACATGCAAATTTCTGTAGCCTTCTGAGGAAGTAGAGGCATTGGTGTTCTTTCTTGACTGTAGCATCAATATGGATGGGCCAAGAGACATCTTTGGTGATATTTACTTCTAGGAATTTGTAGCTCTTAAACTCAGCACCGTTGATACACACAGGGCCATGTCCTCCACTCTGCATCCTGCAGTCAATGACCAGATTCTTCATTTGTTGACATTGTAGGAACAATTGTCTTTACTCCATGCAACTAAGCTCTCTATCTCTTTCCTGTATGTTGTCTTATCATTTTCTGCAATCTGACCCACTATGGTGGGGTCATCTAGTTTGTAAATGGAGTTAGAGCTCAATTTGGCCAAACAGTAATGAGTGTAAAAGGAGTACAGTATGGGGCTGAGTATGCAGCCTTGTTTTGCACTGGTGTTGAGGATTATGGTAGAAGAGGTGTTGTTGCCTGTTCTCACTGATTGCAGTCTGTGGGTCAGAAAGTCAATGATCCAATTACAGTGGGCAGAGCTGAGGCCCAGGTCTTGAAGTTTGGAGATTAATTTGGATGGAATTATTGTGTTGAAGGTGGAGTTGTAGTCAATAAGTAGGAGCCTGATGTAGGTATCCTTGTTATCCAGATGTTCCAGGGATGAGTGAAAGGTCAGGGAGATGGCTGCCTTGGACCTGTTAACAATGGTAGGTGAATTGCAAGAGATCAAAGCAGACTGGGAGCCTTCAGTTGATGTATGAATCTAATCTAATCAGTATGCAATTGCAAACCTCTCAAAGCAATGAATATTAGAGCCACTGGGTAGTAGTTGGCAGTGGGGTGAGAGTGGTCTTCTTAAAGCCTGGGCCCTTGGGAGGCACAAGAACAGACAAGCTGAGAAGGTTTTCTTGAGCTATTACAGATGAGAGCGGTCTCCTTGAGGCAGGTGGGAACTTCACATCAAAGTAAGGAGAAGATAAAGCTGACTGCAAATACTCCCACCAGCTGGTCCGCGCAGGTTCTGATTGCATGGCCAGGGACTCCTTCAGGCCAGTTGCTTTTCATGGTTATGTTCTCAAGAAGGCTGATCTGATGTCTGCGCTAGCAACTGCAACTACAGGTGCACCCGAAGCTGTCGAGGCAAGTGACATCATTTCATTGACCTTTTGTTAAAAACCAGTATAGAATGCAGTGAAGTCATTGGGGAGAAACGCATTGTTGCCAGCGATTCTACTCAACTTTGTAGTCCATTGTGATTTAAGCCTTGCCACAGTGTGTTCAAGTGATTAGTCTGGGATTCTTGTTTAATCTGTTATTATCTCTTGGCATCCCTGATGGCTTTGTGAAGGTTATACCTAGATTTCCTGTATAGGTCAGGGTCACCTGACTTGAATATCTCAGACCTGGCCTTCAGTAGTGAATGGATCTCCTGGTTCATCCATTGTTTCCGATTGTAAAGCTCTTGGATTAACTTCTTTGACATGCAGTTCTCTACACATCTATTGATGAAGTCTGTGACGATAGTGGCATACCTGTTTAGGTTGGCTACTGAGTTCTTGAATATGAACCAGTCCACTGACACTAACGAGCATCCGAGGAGCAGGAAAATCGACGTTTTGGGCAAAAGCTCTTCATCAGCAATGAGGCTAGGAGCCTCGAGTGGAGGGATAAATGAGACAGGGAGTGGGGTGGGGGGACGTAGCTGAGAGTACAATAGATGGATGGAGGTGGGAGTGAAGGTGATAGGTGGGAGAGAAGGTTGGATTGGATTGGATAGGTAGGAAAGAAGATTGACAGATGGAACAGATCATGAGGACGGTGCTGAGGTGGAAGGTTGGAACTGGGGTAAGGTGGAGGGAAGCGAGGAAGCTGGTGAAGTCCACATTGATGCAATGGTGTTGAAGGGTTCCAAGGCAGAAGATGAAGTGTTCTTCCTCCAGGTATCGGTTGGTGAGGGAGTGATGATGGAGGAGTCCCAGGACCTGCATGTCCTTGGCAGAGTGGGAGGGGGAGTTGAAGTGTTCAACTACGGCACGGTGGGTTTGATTGTTCAGGGTGTCCTGAAGATGTTCTCTGAAGCGCTCTGCGAGTAGGCGGCCGATCTTCCCAATATAGAGGAGACAGCATCGGGAACAACGGATACAGTAAATGATGTGTGGATGTGCAGGTGAAGGTTAGGGGGGCGTGGACCTGATCAGGTATATCTCTGGTGGTGTCATTTTGCCACCTACAAACGGACCCCACCACCAGAGGTATATTTCCCTCCGTACCCATCCATTTTCTGTAAAGACCATTCCCTCCGCGACTACCTGGTCAGGTCCACACCCCTGACAGCCCACCCTCCCCTCCCGGCACCTTCCCCTGCCTCCACAGGAGTTGCAAAATCTGCGCCCACACCTTTGCCCTCACCTCAAGGCCCCAAAGGAGCCTTCCACATCCAACAAAGTTTTACCTGCTCTTCTACACGTCATTTACTGTGTCTGTTGCTCCCAATGCTGTCTCCTCTACATTGATTTGGAGAGGCCGGTGTTGGACTGGTGTGTACAAAGTTGAAAATCACACAACACCAGGTTATAGTTCAACAGGTTTAATTGGAAGCACACTAGCTTTCAGAGCACCACTCCTTCATCAGACGATAGTGGAGGACACAATTCTAAGGCACAGAATTTATCGCAAAAATTTACAGTGTGATGTCACTGTAATTATACATTGAAAAATACCTTGATTGTTGAGTTTTTCACTTGTTTGAATACCATGATAGTTTCACTTCTTTCATGTATAAATCACAAAACCTTATTTAAAAAGTTGCAATGTTATATTGTCTAGCTAACGCCCATTGTTACAGCCAACCTGAGAATGCAACTTTTTAAAAAAAAGGTTTTGTGATTTACACATGAAAGAAGTGAAACTATCATGGTATTCGAACAGGTGAAAGACTCAACAGACAATCAAGGTATTTTTCGATGTATAATTTCAGTTACATCACACTGTAAATTTTTGCTATAAATTCTGTGCCTTAGAATTGTGTCCTCCACTATCACCTGATTAAGGAGCGGCGCTCCGAAAGCTAGTGTGCTTCCAATTGAACCTGTTGGACTATAACCTGGTGTTGTGTGATTTTTAACTCCTCTACACTGGGAAGACTAGACAACTACTCTGTGGTTTCAGCTTGTAAGCCAGGATAAGGAGCACCGCCTTATGGTCTGATTTATCAAAATGAGGGGATGAGATTGAGCGTTAGGCATATTTGATGGTTATGTAGCAATGATTCAACGTTTGGGCCTCTGCTAGGATGGAAGATATGTTGATGGTATCTTCTTAGCATATTCTTGTGGTTGACCTGTTTGAAGTCACCAGCTATGATAACCAAGGCCTCAGAGTATTCCTTCCTGAGGCTGTTTCTGGCGATGAATATTTTATCAAAAACATCTTTATCTTCCACATAGGATGGGATGTAAATTGCTGTTAAGACAGCAGAAATGAACTGTCACAGCAGGAAGTAGGTACAATATGCCAGTGTGAGATATTCTAGGTCCAGGGAGCAGTAATTCGCCAGAGTCTTCATGTCCTTGCACCTAAGGGGTATTGATTAGGAGGCAGATCCCTCAACCCTTTGTCTTGCCAGAAAATGCCATGGATTGAGAAGCTGTCAGGTTGACAGGCATTGTCAGTTGAAGCAGGAATGAGCCATGTCTCTGTAAACCAGAGCTGCAAATGTGTTGCTGGTCAAAGCACAGCAGGTTAGGCAGCATCTCAGGAATAGAGAATTCGACGTTTCGAGCATAAGCCCTTCATCAGGAATAAGAGAGAGAGAGCCAAGCAGGCTGAGATAAAAGGTAGGGAGGAGGGACTAGGGGGAGGGGCGATGGAGGTGGGATGGGTGGAAGGAGGTCAAGGTGAGGGTGATAGGCCGGAGTGGGGTGGGGGCGGAGAGGTCAGGAAGAGAATTACAGGTTAGGAGGGCGGTGCTGAGTTGAGGGAACCGACTGAGACAAGGTGGGGGGAGGGGAAATGAGGAAGCTGGAGAAATCTGAATTCATACCTTGTGGTTGGAGGGTTCCCAGGCGGAAGATGAGGCGCTCCTCCTCCAGCCGTCGTGTAGTTGTGTTCTGCCGGTGGAGGAGTCCAAGGACCTGCATGTCCTCGGTGGAGTGGGAGGGGGAGTTAAAGTGTTGAGCCACGGGGTGATTGGGTTGGTTGGTTCGGGCGGCCCAGAGGTGTTCTCTGAAGCGTTCCGCAAGTAAGCGGCCTGTCTCACCAATATAGAGGAGGCCACATCGGGTCACCAATATAGAGGAGGCCACATCGGGTCACCAATATAGAGGAGGCCACATCGGGTCTGTAAACCAGAGCACACCACAGTCTCTCAATTCTTCATGAAGTCCAGTTGAGTTGGGTCTCCAATTGATGTTTGAGTCGGGCCTTCAAGAAGCCAGTGAATGGCTGGTCTCTTCGTTGTCATGGTCATCATTCCAGCAGCGCAGACTCCGTCGGTTCATGAAGTCAAGTGCTCGGTGAGCTCCTGAATTTCATTAGATCAGATCCAGTTGAGTTGGATGGTATGGTTGTTTCTGAAGATCAGTATATCACCAGATCTATAAGTAAACTTAAGAGAACATTTTTAGTAATTCTGACACACGATTGTGATTTAAGAGTAGAAAGTTCTAAAAGATGTGAGGAGATAATCTGCTGGAGACAGCTTGTCATGCTCTGGCATCAAGTTGGAAATGCAACTGTGCTCTGCATGGCTGTGTGTGCATCTTGCCCCCTGAGAATAAATGAAAGTGGCCAGGGTGCATTCCAGGCTGCTTTACAGTTATAACACTGTCACACATTCTATTCTCCTCTTTGGACAAGACCCAGTCATTCCAGTGGAACAGCTCTCAGCTCATCATACCACCTGATGTAAAGAGCTAGATCAATGAGCGAATAGCTGAGCATCACATGGGTTTGAATCAAGCATTCAAGATGCTGTCCTGGAGATCTGAGAGAGGAATATTGGGAAGCAAAACATTGAACAATTGCAAGGTGGACAAGGCTGATTTTCGAATCGATGCAAGTGTATTCACCCAAAATCAGAATATCGGCTTTCAGGATAAAATACAGGATATGAGCTCCATGGAGTCATCAGATGGCTACATTTATGCTGTTGATCTGATAGCTAGAGGGCAAATTCAGAACATAGTTCACTGAGGACAATAGAAGTCTCATGAATCATGTGAAGGGGCAAGCAGTGGTATTGCAGAACCCAAAGTGCTGGTGAATGATGGCTTGAGTGGTGTCAGATGATGATGAAGAATTCTGGAGTGGCCTATGTCTTATGAATGTAGGAGTTGAATCCAATGTAGGGAGGCCTATGCTCACCCTGGAAAACTGTACAGGCATGTCCTAATGGGAGACAGCAAATAAATGCCCCAAATTTGGGGAATCTACCACAGAGACTGAGCCCTTAGGAGGTACTACAACAGATAAGAAGCTGAGAAGGTTTTCATGAGCAAATATTGTTTATCATACCATAGGCCCAGATTGGTGGTGCATGAAGAGAATGCTGTCACTAGTGTGGACTCAAACACTATAGCCGTCATAGTGCAATTTAGCAACTCATGCAACTGCTTAAAAAAATGTTGCTGTGTGCTGTACGTAGTTGAAGGGATCAGAAGTCTTAAGCAAGGAAGTATGTAACGGAATCTCCACTGGCAGGGCACCGAGCAAGGCAGCTGAAGCAGTTAAACAGACCATCACTGGAGGAAGGGGTGTCTTGGGAGAATCAGACCTCCAAGGCAGAAAGTTCAGAGAGACAAGTAATTTCTTTAACCAGACATAAACCACATATTTAATTCATGTAAATTGCATATCTTCCTTATGGAACTTTCATTTCCCTTTATGTCTGTGATGACTAGATATCAGCAGAATGAAGAAACCATGCTTAACAATCTTTGGAGAGTATCCCTGTGTTCAAATCTCATGTTATATAATAGTCAGAGGGGGAATTTACAATCATGGAGTTTGACTGTAATTCCAGATTTTAGGATTACATTTCAAATCTCATGTCAAATTTGTATTTGTATTTTCCATTCAGCTATACTGCTGTCAGACAGGTTCTGTGCCTTTGTCAGTTTTTACTTAAAACTTCACAAAATATTAATGTTTATCTGTGCCCAACAATATCAAGCCACTACAATTTGTCAATTATCAGCACTTCTCTTTTATTATTTGTTTTGCACTTCAAGCTCGTGAATACATTGCTACCTGAACACTGCCTTATTCAGATTTTTTTGTTTGAACATTCTTCCATGAGATAAGTATGTCACTGACAAGGCCAGCAATTGTTTTCCATCTATAATTGCCCCTTGAAGTGATTGATTTGCTGGGCCATTTCTGAACCGGTTAAAAGTCATTCAGATTTCTGTCTTTCCGGAGTTATATGTAAGCCAGACTGGATACTGAGGACAAATAAAGGATATTACTGAACTAGGTATGTTTGACCAATTGATGATCATTTCATGGCTACCATCACTGAGCTGAGCTTGCAGTTCCAAATTTTATTAAATAACTGCCAGAATCAATTCTGGTGGAAATTGAATTCATGCCCACAGAGGATTAGGTTGGGCTTCTAGATTGCTAGTCAAGTAACATTGCCAATACTTTAAAATCTCCCCCAACTGTGGAAATGTTCATATTGTTTTGGTGGCTCTTTATTATTTTCATTCTCCGGTATCTCTCCAGTTCTGGCTGAGTTCCTAGCTCTTGCTTTCTTACCTGTTCTCTTCTGTTGTGACTTCATAGGTCGGCTGTTTCTATGCCCTCATCTGCATCTAGCTGCATTTCATCCAGTCACCCGGTGGCACCGTGGTTAGCACTGCTGCCTCACAGCGCCAGAGACCTGGGTTCAATTCCCGACTCAGGCGACTGACTGTGTGGAGTTTGCACATTCTCCCCGTGTCTGCGTGGGTTTCCTCCGGGTGCTCCGGTTTCCTCCCACAGTCCAAAGATGTGCAGGTCAGGTGAATTGACCAGGCTAAATTGCCCATAGTGTTTGATAAGGGGTAAAGGTAGGGGTATGGGTGGGTTGCGCTTCGGTGGGTCGGTGTGGACTGGTTGGGCCGAAGGGCCTGTTTTCACACTGTAAGTAATCTAATCTAATAACTCTAACTGCATTCATTCTGGTGATTATTTGAACATTATTATTATAATATTACTTCTGTAATTGAAAATAGTCTTGGATTTTTATAATTTGAATCCTGGGATTTCAGGATCAGCACGATGGTCAAGGTCATAGGATACTTGATTGCAAGATTACAAATCCATGCTCAAATACAAATATTGACTATCGTTTATAGGTTCATTTTGCATTAATTCCAAATAACCTAACTTGTGTCAAAGCATAAAGCTTGAGTATTCGTTTTGATTCTTTGTGGTATGTTTCGAAGACCTGAATGCAGACTACTCTTGCATATTTATCTTTCAGAAGTAACACACAATCTGTCACAAGGAATAGAAATGTACTTTTTCATTCTGTCTAAATGAACATTTGTAAATAGCAGATTTCTGAGCAAATTGTTGTTCCCTCAATTAGCAGGAATTAACTTTACTGTTATCATTCATTTGAGGGTAACAATATAAAATTAGCTCAGTCATGTTGTTCAGGGATCCAAAGAAGATTAACCTGCACGTATTGAAATGAGAATATTCTTAAAAGTGCTGGAAACTATTCTGCACCTTTCATCTACAAATGAATGAAATAGAAAAGGGTCATGCAAATCTTACATCCAAAATTTGTAATAATAGCCAAAATTCCTCCACTTTGAAGTGTAATGCTTCTGCAATTTGAGTGAATAAATCCCTGCACTTTTTGTTTCACCCCTCTTATTCCATACTGGAAAATGTTACGGAATTGAAGTCATGTGCTTCTCATGTCCACTCCCTTTTACATTGACATCATGGAAAGATGCTGGACAGGCAGGGTGACTGATTTTCCAGGAATTTCTTCCAGCTCTCCTTCCCACTGTTATATGCAGCTGGTGTGTTAATGTGCCTTTATCTGCTCCTAATGGAAGTGTTTTTAAAGTGCATTTTTCAGCAATGGAAAGTCACAATAAAAGATAGAAATCTGTAGTTGTAAGTTCTAAACTGATTTTTGATTTCAACTGATGTGTTAAACTAGGAATTTTTGAGAACATTGTATATATATCCTGTGAGGCGTGTAGGGTCCTGATCCACTTGGCCTTCTAGCAATGGCTAATAGAAAATGCTGATTACTCACAAAGTGTAGCTAATACATTTTTAAACATGTATGAATTAAAATAAAATTGCCTTTCATATGCTTTCATAATAGAGGAAAGTGTAATTTGTTTGCATCTTATTACAAATATGCCCATTCAGTAAGTACTAAAATATGGCATTTGCAATAATTGAAGAGTACTCTCATTTTTATTTTTTCATTATTTTAGTAATTAAAATGCACATGTAAACATCACATGAACAGGTATTCAGCACATATATTCAACATTATCATCAGTTATGATAATGAATCAGTTACAAATCAGAAATTCAATTAGCCATTTGATTTGTGGCTCAGTTAGCATCACTCTGGTGGCTTCAGCTTGTCTATGTCTTATCCATTCATTCTCCTTGTCAAGGAGTGAAGGTCAAATGCAAGCATTCCAGCTACTATTAATTAATCAGTTAGGGAACTTCCCAGAGATCAGTCATGTGCCTGATTATGCTTGGCCTTCCAGCTTTGTCAAAGGGATCGGACACAGTCAGTCCTGGAGGGCAGTTCATTGAAAGTCAAGACGGGGGAGTGGGTCAACTTATCGGGGTCACTATATTGATGAGGATGTTGGAAAAGTTAATTGTAGAGTTTGGAGGCATCATGCTCGGATGCAGAGGGGTGTGAAGGGGTCAACTCAACATATTTGGCATTGATTTTGATCTATTGTAGTACATACCTAGGTACAATGAAAAGCTTTGTTTGTGAG
This sequence comes from Hemiscyllium ocellatum, assembly GCF_020745735.1. Taxonomy (NCBI): domain Eukaryota; kingdom Metazoa; phylum Chordata; class Chondrichthyes; order Orectolobiformes; family Hemiscylliidae; genus Hemiscyllium; species Hemiscyllium ocellatum. The sequence goes on along the minus strand of NC_083409.1, from coordinate 65,508,798 downwards.
CAATACAGGCAGATCATAGCAAACGAGAACATAGAGATCAAAGGGTGATTAGAGTGAGGCCTACAGGTTACGCTGCACAGGAGGTGTGTAAAGCAAGATCAACATTAGCAAAATCAACATTATTTGAAATTAGTGAGTCCATTCATCAGTCTAATAACCGCAGGGAAGAAGCTGTGCTTGAACTTGTTTGTGTGCGTATTCAAGCTTCTGTATCTTTTGCCTGATGGAAGAGGTTATAGGAGAGTATTACCATAGTGGGAGGGTCTTTCATGATGTTGACAGTCTTTCTGTGGTAACGAGAAGTGTAAATGGAGGCAAGTTGGCTTCCATAATATGTGGGCTGTGCACACAACCTTCTGTAATTTCTTAACTGGCCTGAGTAGAGCAGTTGCCGTTCCAGGCCTTTATACACCCGGATTGAATGCTTTCTGTGGTGCATCTATAAAACAATGGACATGCCGAATTTCCTAAGCTGCCTGAGGAAGAAGAGGTGTTTTTGTGCATATAATATATTAGGATTGGAAACAATGGAAAATTTGAAGATATAAGTTACCAAGAGTAGGGATCATTGGTAGTCAACAAAATCCTAGCTTTAATGTGCACTGCAATGCTTGGCTTAAGTAAATAGTAGGCTTGGGGCTCTGGGGATAAAATAGGGAGATGAAGACTTCAACAAAAGAATTGGGTGAAACTGTCAGGAAACTCAAACCTAATGGTGTTGACATTGAGTGCAAGGAAAAGAAAAGAACATGAAGGTTTGGGTCACTTAGTTTCACAGTCTGAGCCTGAGACTTGATCTGTGTTTCCTTCCATTTTTATTTGAACTATAAGAATGCAATGAAAATTTTTAAAAAGTTGTAATGACACCCAGAATGAGCAAACAACATAAGAAATAGGAGCAGGAGTAGGCCTTCAAGCCTGCTCTGCCATTCAATAAGATCATGCTGATCTTTTTGTGACCTCAGCTCCAATCATAACCGTTAATTCCTTGACTGTTCAAAATATTATCAATCTTACCTTTAAAAATATTCAATGATGAAGCATTGATGAATCTGTGGAATTCCATGCTACTTCACTGAGCATGGAATTCCACAGATTCTCAACCCTCTGGGTGAAGAAGTTGCTTCGCAATTCAGCCCTAAATCTGCATCCCTCTACTTTTGAGGCTATGCCCTCTTGTCCTAGTTTCACCCAGCAGTGGAAACATCCTCTCTACTTCTATCCTCCCTATGCACTTCATAATTTTATATGTTTCAATATGATTCCCGCCCCCTTCTAAATTCCAATGAATATAATCCCAGTTTACTCAGTCTCTCCTCACAAGCCAACTCTCAACTCCAAAATCAACTTAGTGAACCTCCTCTGCAACTTCCCTCGTGCTAGTATATTCTTTCTCAAGAGATCAAAACTGCACACAGGACTCCAGATGTGGCCTCACCAAAACCCTATACAGCTGCAATATAACCCTGCCTTTAAAGTTGATCCCTGTAGCTATGAAGGACAAACTTCCATTTGCCTTCTTATTTACCTGTTGCACCTGCAGACCACTATTCTGTGATTCATGCACAAGGGCATCCAGGTCCCTCTGCATAGCAACATGTTGCAATTTTTTTACCATTCAAATAATAATCCTTTTTAATATTACACCTACGAAAATGGATGACTTCACATTTATTAACATTGTATTCCATCCGCCAGACCTTTGTGTGGTCACTTAAACTAACCATGTCCCTTTGCAAAGTTTCACAGACCTCTGCACTTTGCTGTGCCACTCATCTTAGTATCATCTGCAAACGTTGACATACTACATGTGGTCCCCAACTCCAAATTATCTCTGTAAATTGTGAATAATTGCGGTCCCAACACTGATCCCTGAGGCACACCACTAGTCACTGATCGCAACCAGAAAAACACTTATTTATCCCAACCCTTTACTTCCTATTGGTTAACCAATCCTCTATCCATGCTAATACATTGCCCATAACGCATTCCATCTCTATGTTATGCAGCAGACTTTTGTGCGGCACCTTGTCAAATGCCTTTTGGAAATCCAGATACACCACAAGTAACCTTTCTATTGAGTAAGCAGGCTTTACTTGTCAATATTGTAGGGTAATTTAAAGGACACTTACATTAATCAGGCACTCACGTAGTTCAGGTTAATGTCATCTATAATCAGAGAATTTTGCACGAAGTGACCAACAATTCCAAATACAAATCCTAGTAACAAGCAAAACTAATGTAGTTTACAAAATACCATGCAAGGACTGCACAAAACACAATATAGGACAAACAGGAAGACAGCTAACAATCTGCATACATGAACATCAACTAGCAACGAAACGACATGACCAGCTATCCCTAGTAGCCACACACTCAGACAACAAGCAACATGAATTCGACTGGGAAAACACTACTATCATAGGGCAAGCCAGACAGAGAACAGCCAGGGAGTTCCTAGAGGCATGGCATTCATCCACAAACTCCATCAACAAACACATCGACCTGGACCCAATATACCAACCACTACTGCGGACAGCTGAAACTGACACCCGGAAGCGGCAAGGACAGACCACTATAAATACCGGAAGAAACATCAAAGAAGCGCTTCGCAGGAGGCTCCAGAACACTGATGATGTCGCCTAGCCAGGGGACGAAACGTTTGCAACAAAAACTTCCAGCTCGGCAAATAGAACCACAACAACGAGCACCCGAGCTACAAATCTTCGCACAAACCTTGAACAAACAATGTTGACCATTATAAATTGATTATGTTATTAAGATGTACAGCACAGAAACAGACACTTCGGTCCAACTCGTCCATCCCGACCAGATATCCCAACCTAAACTAGTTCCACCTGCAAGCATCTGGCCTAGATCCCTCCAAACCCTTCCTCTTCATATACCCATCCTGATGCCTTTTAAATGTTGCAATTGTACCAGCCTGCACGACTTTCTGTGGCAGCCCATTCCGCAGATGCACCACCATCTGCGTGAAAAAGTTGCCCCTTAGGTCTCTTTCATATCTTTCCCCTCTCACCCTAAACCTATGCCCTCTAGTTCTGGACTCCTCCACCCCAAGGGAAAAACATTGTCTAATTAGCCTATCCACGCCCCTCATGATTTTATAAACCTCTATAAGGTCACCCGTCAACCCCCGACGCTCCAGGGAAAACAGCCCTAGTCTATTTAACTTCTCCCTGTAGCTCAAATCCTCCAACTTCGGCAACATCTTTGTAAATCTTTTCTGAACACTTTCACGTTTCATAACGTCCTTCCTATAGGAACGAGACTAGAATTGCACACGATATTCCAAAAGTGGCCTAACCAATGTTCTGTACAGTCACAACATGACCTTCCAACTCCTGTACTCAATATTCTGACCAATAAAGAAGAGCATACAAAACGCCTGTCTACTCGCGACTCCACTTTCAAGGAGCTATGAACCTGCATTCCAAGGTCTCTTTGTTCAGCAGCACTCCCTAGGATCTTACCATAAGTTCTGCTAAGGTTTGCTTTCCCAAAATTCAGCACCTCACATTTATCTGAATTAAACTCCATCTGCCACTACTCAGCCCATTGGCTCATCTGATCAAGATCCTATTGTAATCTGAGTAACCTTCTTCACTGTCCACTACACCTCCAATTTTGGTGTCATCTGCAAACTTACTAACAATACCTCTTATGCTTACATTCTAATCATTTATGTAAATGATGAAAAGTCGTGGACTCAGCACCAATCCTTGTGGCACTCCACTGGTCACAGGCCTCCAATCGGAAAAACAACCCTCCACCAGCACCCTCTGACTTCTACCTTTGAACCATGTTCTCTTTGAAGCCAAATTGGTCAATCGGGACGTTTAAAGTATCACCTGCAGGTCACACTTCACAAATGCAATCCAAAAGCTCATAGCTTGCATGAGGAGCTGCTTTCCTTTCAATTTAAGTTGTAAAATTTAAAAACTCTTAAATGCAATGTGATCTTTCTTGGATGCATGGGGACAATGTTTCAGTAATTTTATCAATTCTGTCTGTATTTGTGCAGTTTAGCTTGTACTGCACACATTAGAATAAGGTCTACTATGTGAAAGGTCCATGTACAGGCATTCCATGACCCTCCTTGTTGGAGTCCTCCATGTTCCACTGCATTGAGGTCTATGTTAAACTGTCATTATTGTGCCATATGACAACTGAATTTTCACATTACTAAAGAAGTATTCCTCTTCTTATATTCCCCACACGGGCTCATTGGAATTATTAACAATGGATCTAGCCACAGCTGGTATTACTTTTCACAAAAACAGAAGTAGCAGAGGATGCCTTGGAAGGTATCAAAAGTAATCAGCACAAGTTAGCACAGCATGTATAGTGAAATGATGCCTCTGTTATGAGATGAGCATCAGAGATTTGTACTAAATTATTCACTAGAACTTAAGGGAAATCTTCCATTAAACTTGCCAAGTTTGATGCTTTAACAATCTTTGAGGAAATTCAGCCCCTGGAGGCAAACTCAAAAATTGGGGCTGATGTTCCAATGCAGTAAGATTGGTGTTTTGCACTGTTAGAAGTTTCAGTTATTGTTGGTGCCCTGATCGATATTCATTGATCGATCAACAACCCAAAAAGAAACAGATTTCCTAATCGTTATCACACTGCTGCTTATGGGAATTTTTAATGCAAATTGGCTCTAATGTTTGCCAAATCACACCAGTGCCAAAATTTAAAAAAGATGTCTCCAGCTGTAAACCACATTAGGACATTCTATGACATGATATTTAAATATAAATCCCTGCACCAATTCTGGGTGGCCATGCAATGAAAAATACTGCCTTAGAAAGTGACCACAAACATTTGACTAATTTTCCAAAGTTGGAAGACAAATATTTTTTCTTCAAGTTGACATATTCCACACAATTTGAAACAATTGCTTTTGCACTATGCAGTAACTATCTAACAAATATTTAACACTATTTTCAGCTGTTGAAGGGGAGAATTACATAAAAGAATGGACAATGTTAAAGAGGTTATTTATCGAAATCATTTATCATTTTTTTTCTGGAAGAGATGGAGAGTAAGGAAAAAAATTACCCTTTCTAAAAAAAAAGTTACACCCTCAATTGCAACTATAAGCACATGAAGCAAGTTCTTAGTTTTTAAAAAGAAATTGATACAAATTCAACAAGACTTGTAAAAACCTGTTAATTAATGATTGAGGATGCGACCTGGTTTATAGCCTTGGATATTCTGCAAAATGACAGTAGTGTAACAAATTTAGTCTGAAATTATATTGTGAACTTTCATTTTACTTTTATTGCAGTTTACTTTTATTACTGAGGTGATTAATAGTGGTCTGGGAAATAATGCAGATTTTCTCAGAATTGATCAAATATCCTGCATTATAATTTCAGTATTCTGCACATACACTTGAACTTTGCCCAGACTGAACTATTTTATGTTGCCATTCCTTCAGGCTGAACACATTTGTTTTATGTATTTTGTCACCTCCTTAAATGCTTTCAAAATGTATGAGTCTTAATCTTGTTATATTTTTCATTTGGTTGCAGAAATACTACTTTAATCTGCAAAAGGTTAATATGATGAATAAAGATTTTTTCCCCCCTTGAAAGACAGTAATGCAGACTTTGTCAGTTTTATTACAAGCTCCTAAAATCCCAAATGCATCACATTATACTAATATTACGCCAGACTGGTTGAGTACATGGGTAAGTGAACTTTCAAAGGTGTGGAGGTGAAGCTCTCCCTGGCACCATATTACATTAGATTGATATGTTTCATCTCATGTAACACATTTATCCTAGATTGCTAAATTGGCACTATGCTTTCCCAGGATGGCACATCTACAGCTTGCAAATTTCATAAAACATCAGTTCACTAACAAAAAATTGAATAAACAGCAGATGCTGGAAATCAGAAACTAAAGCACAATCAATTTTCTGGAAAAATTCAGCAGATCTGGCAACGTCTGTGGAGAGAAATCAGATTTAACTTTTCATGTCTTGAAGAAGGTTCACTGCACTCGAAATGTTAGCTCTGATTTCTCTGCAGAGATGTTGCCAGGCCTGTTGAGTTTTTCCAGTTTTTCTTTGTTTTTGTAGCCTATTCCTTCTGTGTACTCACCAAACATCGATAAAGTGCACAGAGAGGCAATTATTTGGACCCCAGAATTAGGGGGAAAATGTATATATTTAAAAGGCTTATGCTCAGAATTGAATGGAAAATTGTGTTTTTCCTTTAGACTTTACTGTGAAGGAGTCTTTTAGCTAAGAGGAAGTACAAGACCTGAAGAAATGGGAGTATGCCATTTGGTCCCTCAAGCCTTCTCAACCATTCAATAGAATCATGGCTGATCCAATATACTTGCAAAAGCATTGGGATGATAGTGGAGAACAAAGCACAGTTTCTTTTGACATTTTGCTGCAAAGTCAAGAAAGGAACATGGGATTTTTGGTGTTGAAGGACTCCAGTGCAACATGTTGAATCGTATGAGTCTCAGATTTGCTTCAGGCAAGTTCATAAATAAATATAGTTATCCTAGTATCAAGGCCTCCTTTCTAGATTTTAGGACAATGTTGATGTTCCTTTTCCTGGTATTTTCCAACAGACAGCATGTAGAGCAAACTTGCCTTTTTTTTTGCACAACCCTTTTGAAGCGCAATAAAACCTTATGAATAGCAGTTCAAAATTAAGTCTGCAAGGAGTACCACTAATACAGTAGAGAACATGCAAAGTCCTGGTACCATAATGAAGCTGGTCTGGTCATGTGTTACTATATTAATTAGAGTTGGCAAACAAAACTAATGAAGTGTACATCTAGGGAGTGTGCACCAAAAAAGACAGTGTCTATGCTTCAAGTGACTTCACCCTTTTCAGCCACAATCTCCCAGCATTTTTTGGCAGGGTTGGAGTGTTAATGCCACTATGTACCAAATGACTAATTTCTGATTATATAGCCATTTGGTAGTGAGTATTGCTGAAAGGACAAATTTATTGAAATTCTTTGTCCTCCAGTCATGTGAATATTTCACAATAATACAAATCCAAAGGAGAAACTGATTTTTTTTTACATGAGGAAAATAAAACAAATACAAAACTCTGGCCTCCCTCACTTTGGACATTAACCTGGCCTGAGGTGGTTAACGTAATCCTATTGTCCTTTTCCCTTACACTTCATCCCCTATGTATAATGATTGGGTATCAAATTTAGGTTTGTAAAGGTACTTGCTTATGGCATCTCTACAGGTTAGCCCAGAAAGAGACTCCTGGACATGCATATGGTCACAGAAATTTGAGGGTGCATACATGAGGATCAGTGGTCAGCACAACGTCATGGGCTGAAGGGCCTGTACTGTGCTGTACTGTTCTATGTTCTAAAGACAGGCTCTTACGCCATTTGTTTTGGGTCTGCATTCTCAGAATGGAATACTCCTTGCCACATTTGTGTGTCCTCTTGGTGTTATGAGCTATTATGTATGGAGATTAAGAATGGAAACAATACCAATCGTGCAATAATCACAATATTGGCAATTATCAAAATCCATGGGTCTATTTGTATGTTTTATCCCCAATTCCACAGGTTCTCCCACCAGGTAGTGATATTTGTAGTAAGTCTAATGCAGTCAGCTAGGTGGACCTCATAGGCTGTGTCTGACCCATTTCCCAAACACTTGCCCTCACCCCTCCTCTCCTGCAACAGGAATAGGGCTCCCCTTGTCCTTACCTAACATCTCACCAGCATCCACATCCAAAAGATCATCAGCCAGCATTTCTGCCACCTTCAACGAAATGCCACCACAAGACACATACTCCCATCTCCTCACTTGTCTGCCTGCTCCAGGGGCCATTCCCTCTGGGACACTCTGGTCCAGTCTTCATTCATTCCCAGCACCTTTTCCAAAATCCTCCACAGCACTTTCCCCGGAACTGCCAAAGGTGTAACACCTGCCATTTACCTCCTCCTTCCTCAGTATCCAAGGGCCCAAACATACCTTCCAAGTGAAGCACCACTTTACCTGCACTTCACACAATCTAGTCTACTGCATTGGTTGCTCACAATGTGGTCTCCTCTACACTCGGGAAACAAGAGTAGACTAGGTGATCACTTCACAGAACATCTATGTTCTGCTCCCAAAAAAGACCCTGAGCTTCTAGTTGCTTGCCACTTTAACACACCATCGTATTCCCTGGCCAACATCTCAGGATTGCTGCAGTGTTCCAGCAAAGCTCAGCACAATACCTCATTTTCTGCTTGAGGACCCTGCAGACATCTGGACTCAGTATCGAGTTCAATGATTTTAAGGCCTAAACTGTCCCATGTCCTCGCCCCTTCCCCCCCGCCACCAACCCCACACACCAGGCCTTGTTATCACATAGTCTGCCATAACACACAACAGTCACAACAGTCTCCATTAACAGCTATTCACTCTCCTAGCCAGATCGTTTTCCACTCCTTTGTCCAATTGATCTCTCTTCTTAGGCTCTATCCCCACCTATCAATTACTCCTTATCCCATCCGCCCAGCCTATCTTCTGTAAGTGAACTGGCATTTTCCTAGCTACCATCAGCGCTGAGAAAGAGTCACCGGACCTAAAATATTAACTTTGATTTTTCTTCACAGAGGCTGCCAGAACTGACAAACATTTTCAGCAACTTCTGTTTTTATTTCTCAAAGAATATGAGTTCCTAGATTGGCGTTGTTAATCTGGTCCAATCAGGGAGCATTAGATGACAGATATAAATACAAGTGTCAGAGATTCTATTAGAAGCCAGTTCCAAGGAACTGGATCAGTGTCAAGGACTCCTTATGTGTAAATAAACAATGATTTGATTACAGGATCACAGCCTCTGTGAAGCTATTTTAAAGATGACGAGAGAAAAGCATGGTTCTGAAGTAATTTCACTACCAACAGTCGCCTTTGACTTGAGGTAAGCATTTCTGGCATCATGCCATTATTTAGGAAGCAATTCCATGATTCTGCAAAGTCCACCCAGTGCCATTTGTTTTAAGGGCAAATGTAGAGGAGGAACTGTCTATGTGGAGTTTGCATATTCTCCCTGTGTCTGCGTGGGTTTCCTTCAGGCGCTCTGGTTTCCTCCCACAGTCCAAAGATGTCCAGGTTAGGTGAATTGGCTATGTCAAATTTCCTGTAGTGTTAGGTGCATTAGTCAGGGTGAGTTGCTCTCGGAGGGTCGCTGTGGACTTGTTGGGCCGAAGGGGAATCTTTTAAAAAAAACACAGGAAGCTGGAATGCCCAGGAATCATCAAACCAATCCAGTTGTGGAATGCAAAACACTTCAACCCCAGGGCATCAATGTGGACTTCACCAGTTTCCTCAGTTCCCTCTCCCCCCACCTTATCCCAGTTCCAACGTTCCAGCTCAGCACTGTCCTCATGACCTCTCCTAACTGCCAATCTCCCTTCCCACCTATCTGGTCAACCCTCCCCTCTGACCAATCACCTCCATTCCCAGCCCCATCACCTATTGAACTCTTTGCTCCCTTCTCCCCAGTTCCCCCCCCCCCCCCCCAACAATTTATCTCTCCACCCTGGAGGCTTCCTGCCTTTATTCCTGATGAAGGGCTTTTGCCCAAAACACTGATTTTCCTGCTCTTCGGATGCTGCTTGACCTGCTGTGCTTTTCCAGCACCACTCTGATCTAAACTCTCACTTTTGCCCAAATGCAAAGGACCAGCCATACCAATTGTGATACTTGATGCATTGGTTAGCCTTTGTGGGGATTTTTAACAAAATATAAATCAATAACCATAGAGAATATGCATGGAAAATTGGTGGGTAGTAGGGAGAGCTGCTGTCCTGCATGAAGCTGGACATGAGCTATTCATGCTTGCAATTGTGGTTAAGGATTTCAAGGATTCCCAGAGCATAATACAATTAATATCCATAAGGATTTATACCAATATACAAGACTGCCACTTAGGATATCATCAACCAGTACAATTTTCAGCAGATGATGCAGAACATTTTACAAGCTCTACCCAAGATTGTGCTTATAACACGAAAGACTTAGAGAACTTGGAAATAGTGTTCAGAAGTTTCTCCCAGGTGGGCATATACCTTAGAAGGAAGGAATGTGTGTTTCAGAAACCTCAAGTGACCTGCTTGGGCTACAGAGTCGACAAAATTGGTTATACCTGTTGGAAGATAAAATGAGGGTGATCATGTCTGCACCGGAGCTTAGTCTTTCCTTTGGCTGGTGAATTATTATGGAAGATGTTATGAAGATGTGGGTGTGCCTTTAAGAGAGTTAAAAATGGCAGAACGACCAGACATAGCACCAAGTGTTCTCAATAAGGCAACAATGTATATAACACTCGAGTGAACAACTTGATTAGTTCGTTGTCTGGAGACAAAAGCAAATTAGAATTTAGACAATCAGTTTAAATTATTCCCCAAAAAGTACCAAGTTCCAATCAAGTTTGAATTGAGTATATTGGCAATCTTAAAAGCCAATGACACAATCCAATGCTCTGGGGTATAAGACTGGGGGAAAATTGAACAGTTGAGAGGAGAACCGCCAAGCCTAACATGCATCAGACTGCTTGAAAAACACCTCTCTTAAAAGTACCTTTTTGATGAGTAACCTGTATTGCAGAAGTTCCTAACAAGGAGAAAAGAAGACACAGGGAGATCCAAAGACAAGAACCTACAGCTGCCTGGTTTTGAGATAAAAAGTGTTGTTTTATAAATCTTAATTGGAAATTTTATCAGACTAGTATTATAGCAGGGAAGGTAAAAGATAGGTTAGAGAAAGAAATTGTAAATAATGGTTAGTTAATTATTCTTTGTTATACTTTGAGAAATAAAGTGTTTTTTTTTACTTCGCATAGTTCTTGGCCACTCAAATTGTTACAGATTACTGCACGGGATAAATCTTTTCTCTGTTGCTGGTTTTAAATTAAGCAAGAAAGTTTACTTCATATCATAACAGTTAAAAATTCAAGTGGCCAAGAACTTAGCAAAGTAGTCTGCTTTTTCAAGCAGTCTGGCATGTTAGACTTGGCAGTTCTCCTCTCAACTGTTCAGGTTATAATTTAAACTGATTGGCCAATTTCGAGTTTGTGTTTGTCTCCAGGCAACGAACTACTTGAGTTGTTCAACCCAGTGTTACATATTGAGAACACTTATTGAGAACACTTCATGCTGTGTTTGGTAGTTTTGCTGCTTCTAACTCTCTTAACGACACAACCATAACTTCATAATGAAAGTTCATATATAATCTGCCTCCATTCTGTCCCCTTTACAACAACTCTTTACAAATGGGCCAACCTTGGAAATAGCTATGCCACAGCTTTCAGCAAAGTGAAGAAACAACTATCATCCTCTGAGGTGTTGGCACACCCTCATCCTAAGTGAGATCTGGTGTTGAAATGCAATGCCTCCTCGAATGGTATTAGCTCATAGATGGTTCAATGGAGAGGAATGCCCAATAACATTTGGATCCAAGACTTTGGCTAATGCAGAATGAAAATATGTCCAGTTAGAGAAGGAAAATTTGGCAGTCATATTTGGAGTCAAGAAGTTCCACCAATATGTTTATGGACATGAATTTGTAATAATAACAGTCCACAAAAGCCCTGCCATGTCTACTTAAAGAGGAAAAGGCAGTGCCACCCATAGCTTCAGGCCAAATTCAGCAATAAGCTCTAATACTATGTGCGTATGATTACAAGTTGAAACACCATCCAGGAAGCCAAGCAGCAAATGTTGATGTATTGAGCCGCCTCCCACTGGAGATACACCACCAATGGTTTTAAATTTTCTGGATACACTTCCAGTCACAGCTGACAATATCAGACTTTGAACACTGTATGATTCAGTCCTAGCAAAACTGAAACAGCTGATAGTGATAGGGGAAACCAAAGGACTGTCACATCCAGGATTGAAACCTTTTTGGACCCAGAGAGACCAGATCACAATAGAGGATGGCATATTATTATGGGAAGCAAGAGTTATTGTCCTGAACAAAAGTCACCATCAGATAGAACTAAACTCCACCAGGCTTATCCAGGGGTTTCCAAAATAGAGATATTGGCAAGAAGATATGTCTAGTGCCATAGTTGCATTGATAAGGCAGTGATCATAGTGGCAGCAAGGACAAAGGTTACTGCTAATAGCTCCCCCACATTTGTGAGAATGATTAGGTAAACCCTGTACTTGGTTACGCATTGACTATGCAGGTCCTTTCATGGGCTCAAAGTTTTTATTCATGCACATTCGAAACAGTTGCACGTGCATTTGTCAAACATGAGGAAGACAATAGAAAAATTGCACATTTATTTTACAATACATGGACTTCCGGAAGTGTTGGTTACAGATAATGAAACATTGTTTACCATCAGGGAATTTGAGTATTTCCTGAAGTCGAATGGTTTTCTTCATATAAGGACAGGTCCAAACCATCCATCATCCGATGATCTTGCAGAAAGAGCAGGCCAAAGTTTGAAAGCAGGCTTAAGAAACAGCTTACAACTTCACAAGGTACTAATGTGTCCCAGTTATTATTGATTATATGACCACCTCTCATGCAACTACAGAGATAGCTCCAGCAGATTTCCTAACTGGGAGAAGGCTGTGCACCAGGTTAAATCTGATCTTCCTGGATTTGGGAGGGGGAGGCAGAGGGTGAAATGGCTTCAAGAACTCCAATGCTGGACACACTGTACTTAGCAAAAGACACAGTTTATTTCAGAGAACGAAGTTTGGTGTAGTAAACGTGGGAATGACCATGCATGGGTAAAAGGTCCATACGCAAGGTCCAGTGACATATAAAGTTCAGGTAGGTGCGACGATCCTGAACAAGCACATGGACCAAATGAAAACTGCAACCTCACAAACAATAATGTAGCAAAATGTGCCTGGCTCCTCAACTGCCTTCCAACTGTTTTAGGACCCCATGGGTTCTCCCTCTCCATCAAGTGTTAAAGATACTCTGAATCTGAGATGGACACAGCTGATGACGCCACCTTGACAGTTTTGCCACTCGAAGAAGAGAATGAATTTCTTCCAAGATGCTCCGTGCATAAAAGGCAAGCTGCTGTACCTTACATGCCACCTGTATCAGAGGTAGAATTGGAGAAGGCTGGCCAGGTGTTAAAGTGCCCAGGAGGAGCTGCAAAAAAAAATCGGCATCCGACTCAGAAGGGGAGGAATGTTGTGACTGTAATAAGGTCAGCCAGGTGGACTTCATAGAATATGAGTTCCCTGATTGGGACTGTTCCAATTAGGGAGCCCTGCCTGATAGCGATAGCAGCAGTGTCACTTCAAATAAAATAATTAAACAGAAGTGTCAGAGGTTCTAGTCATTCTGAGAGTTGGCTGCGAGAAAGGTGGATCAGTGTCAAGGACTCTCCACAAGAAAATATAGGGTGATTTGGTGATGAAATACTGGCGTCAGTGGAGTTATTTCAATGTATATTTGAGCAATATTATAGCCAATATTCTAGCTTGTTCCTGCAGTGTTTTGTTATGTTCTGTGCACTCACCGAGTCTCATCTCGAATACCTATAAAGCATTCATAGAGTCAGACATTCAGTCCAACCAGTCCATGCTGATCATAATCCCAAACTAAACTAGACTCACCTGCCTGTTGTTGGGACGGACCCGTAGGGCCTCGTCTCCACGTGTTCTTTGGAAGGAGAGATCAAACCGGCTAGAGTTTGGAGCAAAAACACCGTTTATTACAGAATCAAGACTGGCAAGCTATACAACGAATTCAAGAGCATGCAATTCGTCGGAGAAGGCGTTCTGTCTTCCTCTACGGACCTGGAGCAGTTATACTTCGCGCTTCCTCGAGTTCCCGGTCAGGCTCCCCTCGTTCGGTTCTCTCATTGGTCGGTTCACCTGTCTGTGAAGGGATTAGTGTCTCTATTGGCTGCCCCGAGATACCTGTCCAGCTCCTGCTGTGCTGAACAATGGGTAGACATCCTGGGTTCAGCAGTTTCCGATCTTGTAATTTAAAAGTTTATTGTTTGGAAGGGTTTCCTCATTGCTATGCGCCTGGCTGTCTGGGCGTTCACAATATTTCTCCATAGTTGAATATACAGGTATTATCATTTAACACAGGACCCGAATGAGTTTGACGTCAGCGGAGGCATTAGCAAGTACTTTATCAATCAAGTGTAGTATCGGTGCGATTTACACTATCCGATAGTTACCGGTTTCCTTTATTAACAATGAGATTGTAACAGGATGATCTGAAACTGACGGACATGTTCTAATCCCCAAGGAATGTGGCCTGCAGTGGCTGGGTTTACTTTACATGGCTGTGTTTTAGCTGGTACCTGACAGTGTCTGCTTTAATAATGGTGCTCCCCTCCCTAGCCCCAATGTAGGTACCCCGATAGCAGATTATCCCCAACACTGTGCATGGTCCATAAACCTCCAAACATTTTCTATTCATGTAGTTATTGAAATGTCTTTTAAACCTTGCAACTGTAGCCATAACAGTAGGATTACATAGGAGAACTGGCTCGGATACCTTGGAGTGCAGGATCATAGCTCCTTGAAAGTGGAATCGCAGGTAGATAGGATAGTGAAGAAGGCATTTGGTATGTTTTCCTTTGTTGGTCAGAGTATTGAGTACAGGAGTTGGGAGCTGAAAATGTGTTGCTTGAAAAGCGCAGCAGGTCAGGCAGCATCCAAGGAGCAGGAGAATCGACGTTTCGGTTGCTGACCTGCTGTGCTTTTCCAGCAACACATTTTCAGCTCTGATCTCCAGCATCGTCAGTCCTCACTTTCTCCTACAGGAGTTGGGAGGTCATGTTACGGCTGTACAGGACATCAGTTAGGCCACTGTTGGAATATTGCATGCAATTCCTGTCTCCTTCCTATTGGAAGGATGTTGTGAAACTTGAAAGGGTTCAGAAAAGATTTACAAGGATGTTGTCAGGGTTGGAGGATTTCAGCTATAGGGAGAGGCTGAACAGGCTGGGGCTGTTTTCCCTGGAGTGTTGGAGGCTGAGGGGTGACCTTATAGAGGTTTACAAAATTATGAGGGGCATGGATAAGATAAATAAGCAAAGTCGGGGAGTCCAGAACTAGAGGGCATAAGTTTAGGGTGAGAGGGGAAAGATATAAAAGAGACGTAAGGGGCAACGTTTTCACGCAGAGGGTGGTACGTGTATGTAATGAGTTGCTAGAGGAAGTGGTGGAGGCTTGGTACAATTGCAACATTTAAGAGGCATTTGGCTGGGTATGTGAATAGGAAGGTTTTGGAGGGATATGGGCCGGGTGCTGGTAGGTGGGACTAGATTGGGTTGGGATATCTGGTTGGCATGGACGGGTTGGACCGAAGGGTCTGTTTCCATGCTGTACATCTGTATGACTCTATGATAATCTGAATATATTTAAATATGCTGTCAAGGTTCCAAATTTTCTCTCTAGATGGTCCATACCTATTTGTGATAGTATTGTCTACCTACAGATCACTTCATTCAATAGTATTCTCTTCCAAATGTAACAAAACCTCTAGCAGTAGATGGAAATAGGTGAGGAATGTGCTGAGTAGGAGAGCTTTAGTGGTTGTGCCAGGACCTCCAACAACAAGTGATGACTGTGTGGAAGGGCAGCTAGAACAATCAAATGGAAAGGCTGTGGTGGTGCAATGGTGTTGTCCCAAGTTCTGAACCAGGAGGCCTTAGTTCAATTCCCAACTGCACCAGAAGTGTATAATATCGTCTCTGAGCAGGCTGACTAGGAATATATCTAGAACAATCAAATGGACATTTTTGGGAACAAAGTGTGTCTTTTTGGAATGAAAGCCTCATGGAAAGGAATAGATGGACAAAGGATTCTTCAACGCTGTGTAAATCACAGATCTCATCCCACGTTTAACCTGACGTCAGTGAAATAAAATAAAACTGTTTTATGATCTTTATGATCTTTATGATCTTGCTCTATATTCAAATCTCATGTTATGTGTTTGGCATGGTTGGTATGACTCCACAGCATAGATAGATGAGATCAAAAGGTCTCTGGTCAAGATGGTGCAGACAGAAGAGGAGTTGAAATGTCCATGAAAGAGGCTGAATCTACATCACGATCATTGGAAGCTCAGGTATTGACAAGAGAAATCTGAACTTTATACCAAACTAAGGCAAAGGCTTCCGTTCACCCAACAAAGGAAATGGTACTCTTTGTCAGATACCCTAACTGCTGATGAGTAACAATAGATATGATGGAACATCAGAAATCCACACTGCTCCAGTGATTAAACACTGGATTGAGAATGCACAGTTGTTTATGGGTTACTGGGGACTCAACAAAAGTAAGCAGGTGGTATTCGTGATGAAATGTCTTTGTGGGAAAGCCCATGAGGAAATACAGAGAAAAGGTATAAATGTTCAATGTGAAAGATCACAACATCCACTGGGGAGCAAGGGGGGGGGGGGTGCAGAGAGATTGGATTCGTAAGATGAGGAAAAAGACTACCATGAGGCAGGTGTCTGTTGGTGAAAATGTAAAAACGAATCCACATTTGTTGTTCTATCTCCATGGTAAGGCTTGCTGCTGACCCTACCCAAAGGATGTTCCAAAGAAATCTTGCAATTGTACCAGGACTGGGCACTTCAAGCAAGACTGACCTCAACAACCATGGCCAGAACTACCAGCAGGCAGAGATTCCATGCACCAAGATCTAAGCAGTGATGGTGGTGAGGTTTCTTCAGAAGCACTCTCAGTCCTATGTAGAGGATAGAAACTTGCACAACAGTGAGTGTGAAATTTGGCAAGGTAGAAGCATTTGCCTAATTGAGACAGGAGGAGAGTTGTCAACTATTACAACTCAAATTTTCTGTGAATATCTTGATGGCGGGTGTGAACTGATTGATGTCTTTTCCTTCATCCGGCTCTCTACTTCACAAGGCTTAGACATCCACTAGCATGGCGACATTGATTTCTCCCTATCCACCCTCAGTCACACTTTTCACCACCTGGGGGTTTCTAGTCATCCAGTGGAAGTAAAGAAATTGAGAATACTCATAGTTTTGAGGTCAAATATCTTAACGCATATCAGGTATTCTAGGAAAGTGTGTATGGTGGCTGCTTTGAGCAATATAATATGAAGTCAGCAGATGGGACATAAGAGACTTTGACTTTGCTCAGGATATATTAGCCTGTATAGATATCAAGAACTGTTTGAGTAGCAAGTAATCAGGCTGTCCTTTTATCTACCTGCACCATCACTGTTGCTGAAGGCTCATGCTAGCCATCTCCAACTGGTCAACAACAAACCTTGCTAGAGTATCAGGTATTATAAGTAGCAGACCCATTGACTATATGAGCCACCCCCATCACTGTGGAAAAGAGTAGGGTATCCATGCAGATTGCCAATTTCAGTGACAAGAATGTTTGCTTCCAACCAAGAACACATATAGGTGTCCTTAACTATACCACTGTCATGGATAGTGGACTAACTGGATGTCAGTCTCTAACCATATTTCAAAGATGGGCATTGGAAGATGAAGTGGCAGAGGAACTAGTTTGCTTCCACTCTCATTAAGTCAGGTATGTCGTCCAGCAAATATGTTAATGACATTGGATACTGTGACCTGATAAGCCACAAGATTGTGACTAAAAATGACTTAATTACAACTCATTATAACCAGAGCCCACCCATCACTGGGAGAAAATTCAGGACTACTTGCAGAAGTGAGATGTCCTCCAAGAGCTGTCAAGTCCTTATGCCCCCCATATGAAAAACAGAAAATTGAGGATCTATATTGATTACCGTGCACTTAATATAAAGATTCCATAATCCTTCCCTTTACTGAGGGTTCAGGAAGGATTGCAAGTTTTCAAAGTACATCTGCAGTTTCAATTTGGTCTACAATTATAATCTGCTATTCATCACTGAACAAGAGATTCTAAAGATAGCATTCTAAATAGACATTGGGAGTCTTTCTGGATATACAAGAATGTCATTTGGGCTCTGCAGTGATCAACCACCTTCATGCATATGATAGCTAAAACTCTTGGTGAGCATAATTTCCAGTCCATCCCTATGTATCTCAACAACATACACATATTTGTCTCAACATTTAATCAGACTCTTGCAATAGTAGACACCATCTTGGTTTGCCTGTTGCAGTTTAACTTGAAACTTAAACCAGAGAAGTGTCAACTTTTCCTATTAAAGTGTGGTATGGTGGGTACTTTGTTCCCAAGGAAGGCATTATTCTTGACAATGGGAAGATCCAAGTGATAGAGAAGTGGGATCAGCCTAAGATAAGAAGGGAACTGCAAGGATTCCTTGTGTAGCAGATTACCAAAGGAAGTTTGTGTAAGGCCACTTTTTGGTAACCCCACCCTGTGATTTTCTGAGGAAGATGTTCTGAAGGAGCATTCAGAAAAGTATGTGTTCAGAGTGTTGCTTCATTGGGCATTATAGGGAGTTGGACCCTAGCTTGTAAAGGCTTCTTATCTCATCACCTGTCCTTTGCTACCAGATTTCCATTTCCCTTTCATACTGGAAACGAATACCAGTTTCCTTGGACAAGGAGAAGTAATCAAAAGCAGAAAAGAATGGTCATCACTCACACCAGTCAGAGTCTCGAGCTGAGCAGGAGAATATGGAGAATTATTCCACTTTGAAACATGAACTTAGTTTTTAGGTGAGATATTTCCAGAGGTTCAGAGACGTTCTGATGGGTGCAGAGTTTAAAGGGTTTACAAACAACAAGCCACTTGCAACAGAGATCAATGTTCCAATGAACCTATATAATTGTGATCCCAGATCCAATACAAATCAGTCAATAGTGATGCAAATTCCTGAAGGTCTTAGTCATAAGATTGACCATGGAAGGGAATCCACATTTCCCAGCTGGAAGAGGCTATGGCTGACAATATATTCATGCCCCAAATCAAAGGTAGTATTCCAATCTTGGTTCACTATGATGTTTGGAATATAATTCAGTAGAGTGTCACCCATGCACTTATGAGTCAAATCCAAATAACGTAGAGCCAGATGTGGTTTCACCTTTGCAATCTATCTCAAAAGAGAACCTTATCCTGCTGATTGGTAATCTAGGCAGCATTCCTGGTTCTATCATTCCCTCCTAAGTCTGGCTCTTTACCATCTACTTTCATTTACTTTACAATAAGTTCTAACTGTATTTAAACCTTTCACTGCAGATGCTGGAAATCTGAAGAAAGATCCAAAAAAAAGCTTGAAAAGCTCAGCAAATCAGGTAGTGTATTTGCAAAGAAACAGAGGGCAGAATTTTCCAGCCCTTGCGCAGCATGGCAATGGCAAGAAATGTGGAAGATTATGGAAAGAATGAGAAAAATCTGATCTCAATTTTGAGGAAAAGATTTTAGTTACTCCTAAGGTTTCAACAGCTATATGAGAATTTTTGCTATTAAGTTACGAGCATCTTATTGCAATATTTTCCATCTTGTTATTCACTAATCTTTCGTCATTTATGTTCAGTTCACGATTTTTCCAGACATAGCTGAGAAACTAGACAGTGCCAATTCTCATCTCAAGTCACAGTGGTTATCTGGCAGCTGCTTGCTTCTCTGCACCTCTAGGTTCAGGTCCATTCGTCAATATCTCTTGGTACACTACATGGCAGCAACTGCTTCAACCCTTCATCCACAGAGGCCAGCATTGGGAATACACCAGCTTCAGCACATCATAATGTCTGATTTCAAACAAGCTCATAATACACTGAAGCACTATCACTGCACTTTGGAACTAAAATAGATTTTTACACTGCAATGCTCTTGTCTCCTCACTCCATACACAGCAACACACACCCATCTTATGCATCACATGGCTGCTAACTTAATTTCTTTTTTTAAATTCTTCTATGTGATGTGGGCATCACTGGGTGGTCAGCATTTTTCTGTCCATCCTTAATTGTCCATCCTTAGTTGTCCTTGAGAAGGTGGCAGTGAACTGCCTTCTTGAACCATTGCAGTCCACCTGTTGTGGGTTCATCCAAAATGCCACTAGTGAGGGAATTCTAGGAATTTGACCCAGCAACAGTGAAAGAATGGTGATATATTTCCAAGTCAGGATGCTGAGTGATTTAGAGGGGATCTTGAAGATGGTAGTAGAACATAGAACATAGAAAAATACAGCGCAGTACAGACCCTTCGGCCCTCGATGTTGCGCCGATCCAAGCCCACCTAATCTAAACTAGCCCACTTTCCTCCATATGCCTATCCAATGCCCGTTTAAATGCCCATAAAGAGGGAGAGTCCACCACTGTTTCTGGCAGGGCATTCCATGAACTCACGACTCGCTGAGTAAAGAATCTATCCCTAACATCTGTCCTAAATCTACCACCCCTTAATTTAAACCTATGCCCCCTCGTAATAGCTGACTCCATACGTGGAAAAAGGTAGTGTTCCTATGTAACTGCTGCCCTTGTCCTTCTAGGTGGAAGTGGTTGTGGGCTTGGAAGGTGCTATCTGAGGATCTTTGGTTAATTTATGGAATGTATCTTTTAGATACTAGACACTGCTGCTACTGAGCATTGGTGGTGGAGGGTATGGATCCATCTTGTTGGGTCGAAGGGCCTTTTTCCACACTGTAGGAATCTAATCTAATCTAATCTGGATGTGATGCAAATCAATCGGGTTGCTTTGTCTTGGATGGTGTCAAGCTTCTTGAGTGTAGCTAGAGCTGCACTCATCCAAGCAAGTGGGGAATCCTGACTTGTGTCTTTTAGATGGTGGGCTGGCTTCGGGGAGTCTGAAGATGGATTACATTCTGCAGTATTCTTAGCCTCTGACCTCTCTTGTATCCACTATGTTTATGTTGCAAGTCCAGTTGATAACCCCCAGGATATTGATAGTGGGGTATTCAGTAATGGTAGCACCATTGAATGTCAAGGGGCAGTGGTTAGACTGTCTCTTATTAGTGATGGTCATAGCCTGGCACATGTGTGGCACAATTGTTACTTCCCACTTGTCAGCTCAAGCCTGGATATTGTCCAGATCTTGTTTCATTTGAGTATCTGAGGAGTTGCGAATAGTGCCGAAAATTGTGTAATCAATGGCAAACAACCCCACTTCTGACCTTATGATGGAGCCATTGATGAAGCAGTTGAAGATGGTTGGACCAAGGACACTACCCTGAGGAACTCCTGCAGAGATGTCCTGGAGCTGAGATGACTGACCTCCAACAACCATAATCATCTTCCTTTGTGCCAGGTATGACTCCAATTACCAGAGAGTTTGACCCCCCCCCATACCCATTGATTCCAGTTTTGCTAGGGATTCTTGATGCCACACTCGGGTCAAATGCAGCCTTGATGTCAAGGGCTGCCACTCTCACCTCATCTCTGGAATTCAGCTGTTTTGTCCATGTTTGAACCAAGGGTGTAATAATATCAGGAGCCGAATGGCCCTGGCGGAACCCAAACTGGATAACACTGAGCAAATTATTGCTGAACAGATGCTGCTTGATAGCACTGTTGGTGACACCTTCCAACACTTTACTGATGATTAAGAGTAGACTGATGGGACAGTAATTGGCCAGGTTGGATTTGTCCTACTTTTTATGTACAGGACATACCTGGGCAATTTCCCACATTATCGGGTAAATGCCAATGTTGTAACTCTACAGGAACAGCTTGGGTAAGTGAGTGGCTTATTCTGGAGCACAACCCTTCAATACTATTGCCGGAGTGTTATTACAGCCAATAGCCTTTGCAGTATCCAGTATCTCCAACAATTTCTTAATTTCACATTGAGTGAATAGAATTGGCTGAAGAGTGGTATATGTAATGCTGGGAACACTGGAGGAGGCCTAGATGGATCATCCACTTGGTACGTCTGGCTGAAGATTGCTGCGAAAACTTCAGCCTTGTCTTTTGCACTAATGTGCTGGACTTTTCCATATTTGAGGATGGGGACTTTTGTGGAACCTAACCCTCCAATGAGTTATTTAATTGTCCACCCCACCATTCACGACTGGGTGTGACAGGATTGCAGAGCTTAGATCTGATCCATTGGCTGTTGTATTTATTACCTCTTTTTATCACTTACTGCTTATTCTGTTTGGCATGTAAGAAGTACCTTTTGGTGGCTTCACCAGGTTGGCACCTCATTTTCAGGTATGCCCCTGGCATGCTCTCCTGCACTCTCCATTGAACCAGGGTTGCTCCCTTCGCTTGACGGTAACGATTGAGTTGGAGATATGCCAGGCTGGAGTGAAAATCTGCTGCTCTGGATGGCCTACAGCACCTCCTGGATGCCAACTCTTAGGTTGCTAGATCTGTTTAACACATTGATAGTGCCACACAACATGATGGGGATTATTTTCAATGTGAAGGTGGGATTTTGTCCGCACAAGGATTGTGCGGTGCTCACTCTTTCTGATTCTGTCATGGACAGATGCATCTACAGCCGGCAGATTGTTAAGAATGAGTTCTAGTATATTTTTTCCCACTTGTTGATTCTCTCAACACCTACTGCAGACCCAGTTTAGCAGCTATGTCCTTTAGGAACTGACCAACTTGATCAGTAGTACTCTTGCTGAGCCAGGCTTGGTGGTGGACATTGAAATCCCTCACCCAGAGTGTATTTTGGGTCCTTGCCATCCTAAGCGCTTCCTCTAAACTTTGTTCAACAAGGAGGAAAGGTATGTGGTAATCAGCAGGAGGTTTCCTTGCCCATGTTTAACCTGAAGTCACAAGACTGGAGTCAATGTTAAGGACTCCCAGGGAACACTCTCCTGACTATTTCAGTGTGCCACCACCTCTGTATCTTTCCCTGGCTTTAGATTTCGGCACCCGAATGTATTGAGTGCTGGCATTATGAAGCCCAAAAACAATGAAATGGTTTGTGTTGGGCTGTTGTTCATTTTCCAGTGTGTCCCATGTGGTGCTCTGTCTTAGACATGGCTTTCAGCAGCTTTGACTCATGTCTTTGAAACTTGGTCTGTGCCTGTGCACTGAACGCCTGAATTTGTCCCTCTCAGCTGATTGTGCTTTTAGTAACACAAGGAAGCCCCTTGAGTGTTATTGTAAAGGATCAGACACTTCTGCTCAGTCTGTAATTGGGACAGGAAATATCTAGGGATGGTGATGGTGGTGTCTGGGACTTTGTCTGTTAAGTATCATTCTGTGTGTATGACAATCTCAGGCTTTTGCTTGATCAGGCTGTGAGACAGCTCTCCCAATTTTGGCACTAGCCCCCAGCTGTTAGTCAGGAGGACTTTGCAAGGTTAACAGAGCTATTTCTGCTGTTGTCTTCTCCAATGCCTAGGCTGATGCCAGGTGATCTGACTGGTTTTATTTCTTTGATACTTGAAGCAATTGGCACAATCTGAATGGCTTGCTAGGCCATCTCAGAGGGCAATTGAGAGTTAATCACATTGCTGTGGATCTGAGTCACATGTAGGCCAGACCAAGTGAGGATGGCAGATTTACTTCCCTAAAGAGTAATCAAATGTGTTTTTCTGACAATTGACAATGCTTTCCTGCTCATTAGTAGATTCTTGATTCCAGATATTTTAAAATGAAAGCAAATGCCACCGTGGCAGAATTTGAATACAAGTTCCCAGAACATCAGTAGTCTGGTGATAATACCACTAAACGATTGTCTCCCTTGTTAAAATTTTGTGCTTACTTGAGCATTCACAGAATCTGTCTTTTTTTTGTCTTTGTTTAAGCACACTATTGTTTCACTCAGAATCTACAGGCTTTCAGCATCTATGGTTTGACTTGCATTGTAGCACAGACAAAAAAGCCAACAGCTTGATATTGTTGCCAGTGCTCAACAGTCAAGGGAAGTGGACATGTTGCTATGTAGCACCATGCTGTATCAATGTCACACCTATAGCATACCAATTTGCTGCAACCAAATGCCCATGCCATTTTTAAAAATGATCTGTATGAGAGTGTAGAAGGATGGGTGAGTAAATTGGCAGATGACACTAAGGTCAGTGGAGTTGTGGATAGTGCTGAAGGATGTTGCAGGTTACAGAGGGACATAGATAAGCTGCAAGCTGGGTTGAGAGGTCGCAATTGGAGTTTAATGTGGAAAAGTGTGAGGTGATGCACTTTGGAAACAGCAACAGGAACAAAGAGTATTGGGCTAATGGTAAGATTCTAGGTAGTGTAGATGAGCAGAGAGATCTCGGTGTCTGTGTACATAGATCCGTGAAGGTTGCCATCCAGGTAGCTAGAGTTGTTAAGAAAGCATACAGTGTGTAAGCTTTTATTGGGAGAGGGATTGATTTTCGGAACGACAAGGTCATGCTGCAGCTGTACAAAGCTTTGGTACAGCCACACTTGGAGTACTGTGTATAGTTCTGGTCACAGTGTTATAGGAAAGATGAGGATGCTTTGGAAAGGGTTCAGAGGAGATTTACTAACATGTTGCCTGCTAGAGAGGGAAGATCTTATGAGGAAAGACTGAAGAACTTGAAACTGTTTTCATCAGGGAGAAGATTGAGGGGTGACTTAATTGAGACATATAAGATAATCAGAGGATTAGATAGGGTGGACAATGAGGCCTTTTCCTCAGATGGTGATGGCTAGCACGAGGGGACATAGATTTAAATTGAGAGGTGATAAATACAGGACAGATGTCAGTTTCTTTACTCAGAGAGCAGTAGAGGTGTGGAACATACTGCTTGCAGCAGGAGTAGAGTTGCCAATTTTAAGGGCATGTAAATTGGTCATTGGATAAATATATGGATGAAGATGGAATAATGTAGGATAGATAGGCTTCAGATTGGTTCACGTGTCAGTGCAACATCGAGGGCTGAAGGGCCTATACATGCGCTGTAATGTTCTACATTTTATGTTCTGTGAAAGTCAAAGTTGAGCGGTCCTTGGTGGAGTGAAGATAGGCTGCAGCACTATTTTGTCAGGGTCTCTGTCAGATTTTAGAGTAAGGGATTGACCATGGTCAGTCAGGCGCTTGGTGCGACTAGTTTCAAAGGTTCTATGTCTTTGCAGTCCAAGGATTGAGTGATGATTTGTCTTCCAGCTCAAATTCAATCAGTCCAGGTTTACTGGTATGTCAGTCAGGGAATTGTAGATGCATCAGTCATGAGACTAGGTCATCCTCAGTCAGGGCTGTTTTCACAAGTGAGTCAGACGTGTGGGCTATGGCCAGTCACAGAGTCATAGAGATGTACAGCACGGAAACAGACCCATCAGTTCGACTCATCCATGCCAACCAGATATCCCAACCCAATCAAGTTCCACCTGCCAGCCCCCGGCCATATCCCCCAAACCCTTCCTATACATATACTCATCCAAATGCCTTTTAAATGTTGTAATTGTACCAGCCTCCACCACTCCCTCTGGCAGCTCATTCCATACACATACCACCCTCTGCGAGAAAAACTTGCCCCTTAGGTCTCTTTTATATCTTTACCCTCTCACTCTAAACCTATGCCCCCTAGTTCTGGACATCCCCCACCTCAGGGAAAAGACTTTGTTATTTATCCTATCCATGTCCCTAATGATTTTATAAACCACTATAAGGTCACCCCTCAGCCTATGATGCTCGAGGGAAAACAGCCCCAGCCCATTCAGCCTCTCCCTATTGTTCAAATTCTCTAATCCTGGCAACATCCTTGTAAATTTTTTCTGAGCCCTTTCAAGTTTCACAGCATGTTTCTGATAGGAAGGAGACCAGAATTGCATGCAATATTCCAAAAGTGGCCTAACCAATGTCCTGCACAGCCGCAACATGACCTCCCAACTCCTGTATTGGTGACATATTCATAGTGGGTGGAGTAAACTTCAGTTTTTCATTTTTCTTCTCATCTGCAGGGGTAGAGGTTATATGTTTGCACTATGATGTTAAGTTTGGATGATTGTTGAGCATTGATCATCATCCATGTTTCAATGATTATGTCCGCTTGTTAAGCACATAGGTAAAATGTCCCTTTGGTTGCAGAGAAGTGTGCACTCGTGAATAATTACATAGTCATACATACAGGTGGCTACAAGTGTGGAAGCTGACTGAAGGCAAACAGTATGACAAGGCATTCAAATTACATTTAGCTTCAGTGATCTCCTCATTAAAGTTCTAGTTCTTGGTTGCACTAATGAATGGATTGGATAAAGGTTGCCTAAAATCTGTTGTTACAGAATTATTTTCAGAGATGAGCAGTGTCTTGCTGATATAACCTCTATACTTCTGGGGATGTGTGAAAAAGCTGCTTAACTCTGATAGGATAGCCATGTAACTGAGTCCTACAGCTAATATAACAGATGAACAGACACATGATGATTAAAAGTCAGGTGCATATATTGCTTTACAACTGTAAAATAATCTGTAAGTTCATAACACCTATGTGTCCACTGAGCAATTTTATTTCCTTTGCCCTCTCATTATGTTTTGTTGCAACCCTGATTTCCCAGCTGCAACAGAGGGAGCCTTCTCTATAGTAGTGATATGAAGATGTGATTGTACTGTTAAGAGAGGTGTACTTTTAAGAGAGGTAAAAGCTAGCAGAACTACCTGACACAGCACCAAGTGTTCTGAATAAGATACAGTGTAACATGTGATCCAGTTACTGGGGTAGCTAGGGTAACTGGTTGCCTGGAGACAAGAAACAAATTTGAATTAGACCAATTGGTTTAAATTAAACCCCCCCAAAAAAACTCCAATCCAGTTTGAATTTAATATATTGACCATTTTAAAAGCCAATGACATTATCTAATGCTCTGGGGGGGGGGGGGAGTGTAATGCAACTGGGGAAAATTGAACAGTTTGGAGGAGAACTGCCAAGCCAGCATATAGACACTGCCTGAGAAATAACTCTCTTAAAAGTACCTTTAGCGATCAGTAACCTGTGAAGCAGAATCCTCAAGAAGAAGAAAAGAAAACAGGAATACAGAGAAGAATCAAAAGTTGCCTGGTTTTGAAATCAGAAGTTTTGTTTTGTAAATCTTAATCGGGTGTTTTATCAGACTAGTATTACAGAAAGGAAGGTAAAAGACAGGTTAGAGGAAGGAGTTGTAAATAGTTGTTAGTTAATTATACTCTGTTATACTTCAAGAAATTAAGATGTTAATTTTTACTTTAATTAGTTCTTGGCCTATCAGATTTTCACAGATTACAGCACTGGATAAATCTGTTCTGTGTTGCAGGTTTTAAATTAGCAGAGGGTTTACCCCATGTTGTAACAGTGAGAATTCGATAGGCCAAGAGCTAGTTAAAATAAAGTGAGTTAGCTAAACAGCACCTAAAAAGGGCACAGTGTAGAATGAAGCAGGTGGAAGATAAAAGATTTAAGACTCAGACATTTTTCCGAGGGGATGACATGTTAGTAATGTTTCCAGTGATAAGAGATCCCTTCAAAGCCAGGTTTAGTGGTCACTAACAAATTGAGAAAAAGTTGATTCTGGTGAACTATTTAGTAAAGATGCTAGATAGAAAAAAAGGTACTAGGTATGCCATGTGAACATGTTGAAACTATATTATACTAGAGAGAAAGAACTGGAGAAGCAGGTGTTAGTTACTGCCCCACAGAGTGAAGAATAAAATCCAGATAATGTAGATTTTGATGTGCCTCAAAATAGATTTTAAAATGAAGAGGTCCTTGAAGAGTGTGGTAGGTTAGTAAGCTGTCTGTCTCAAGAGAAAGATTTGTTACTGCAGTACAAAGACATATGTAAGAATCAGATGGGGAGAACTAATGCTATTGTACATTGGGTAGATGTAGGGAATACTGCTCTGACAAAACCACACTCCTCTCGGCTTAATCCTTTCAAAACCAGACAGGTCCAAATGGAGGTGGAGGCCATGCTAAACGAGGACATCATCGATCCAGCCAGAGCAAGTGGAGTTTGCCGATTGCTTTAGTTCCCAAACTGGACAGGACTCAATGATCCTACATGGATTATTGGAAGGTCAATGCCATTATAAAATCGGTCTCAAATCCAAATCCTAGATTGGAGGACTGTATTGAGAAAGTTGGACAAGCCAGTTAAATCACTAAGTTGGACCTAATGCGTGGTTACTGGCAGATGCCTTTATCAGAGGCAGCAAAAGGAATTTCTGCGTTTGTAACCCTAAATGAGCTATATCAGTTTAAATTGATGCCCTTTGGAATGAAGAACACACCTGCCACATTCCAAAGATTCATGAACAGAGTTGTGGCTGGGTTAACAAACTGTGCAATCTATTTGGACGATGTAGTGATCTTTAGCAAGTCCTGGAAAGATCACATGGCAGAGGGCAGAACTCTTTGAACAACTAAAAGAAGCAAAACAGGTGGTAAACTTAATAATACTGAATTCACAAAAGCAGAGGGAACATTTTTGGGACATAATATCAGTCAAGGAAGGTTGACCCCACGGAATGCAAAGATGAAGGTCATCGAGAAGTTTTCACGACCAACCTCGAAGAAAGAGCTGCTTCAATTCTTAGGACTCACCAGGTTCTGTCAGAAATTTGTTCCAAACTTCAGCAGCGTAGTAGCACAGTTAACCAATTGACTGAAGAAGAACACAAAGTTTTGGTGGACAGAACAATGCTAGGAGGCATTTGACCATTTGAAAGCCTTACTAACCACCAACACAGTTTAAGCTACACCAAACTTTTCAAAACATTTTTAAGATCGCCATCGATGCTAGTGACATAGGGGTTGGAGCTGTACTCCTACAGGAAGATGAGGATGGGATTGAACTGCTGGTTGGTTACGGTTCGACGAAGATCAATATCCAGAAGAGGAAATGCTCCACAATCGGATAGGAACTATTGAGTTTGGTACTGGCCTTACAACATTTTAATGTGTGTGTCATGAACAATGTGTCAGAGACGGTTGTGTACACAAATCAGAACCCTGTTACATTCTTAGAAATCTGTAAAGACAAGAATATGAGACTATTTCATTGGAGTCTTATGTGACAGACTTTTAATTTAAAAATCATACATGTTGTGGGTCATAAGAATGTAATCACAGATGCGTTAACTGATGGAGTTTAGATGAGATTTGTATTTATTTGGTGTTTTATATATTGGAAGACTTTAAAGTGAACTTATATTAAAGTTATCTGTATGTTAGGGCAAAGTGTTTTTAAAAAAATAGCAAAGAAATGAAGCCATCTTTTCACTATGATGGTTCATTTTTTTCTTAAGAGGGGAGGTATTATGAAGATGTGCGTGTGCTGTAACTTAAAGAGAGTTAAAAGTTAGCAGTGATAGCACCAATTGTTATGAATAAGATACAATGAAACATGTGGTCCGGCTACTGGGGTAGCTAGGGTAACTGGTTGCCCAGAGACAAAAACAGGTTTGAATTAGGTCAATCGGTTCAAACTATACCCCCCAAAAATACCAAACTCCAATCCAGTTTGAATTTAGTATATTGACAATCTTAAAAGCCAATGACACAATCCGATGCTTTGGGAGTATAAGACCAGAGAAAATTGAACAGTTGGGAGGAGAACTGCCAAGCCAGCATGTGGAGACTGTCTGAGAAATAGCTCTCTTAAAGGTACCTTTATTGATCAGTAACCTGTGAAGCAGAATCCCCAAGAAGAAGAAAAGAGGAATACAGAGAAGAATCAAAAGGTGCCTCGTTTTGAGATCAGAAGTTTTGTTTTGTAAATCTTAATCAGGAGTTTTATCAGACTGATATTATAGAAGGGAAGGTAAAAGATAAGTTAGAGTAAGGAATAGTAAATATTTGTTAGTTAATTATTCTCTGTTATACTTTAAGAAATAAAATTGTTAATTTTTACTTTAATTAGTTCTTGGCCTATCAGATTTTCACAGATTACAGCACGGGATAAACCTGTTCTGTGTTGCTGGTTTTAAATTTGGACAGGTGACACCAGGAGCATTTGTGCCAAGACTGACTGATGTGCTGACAGTATGCTACCAAGATGAAAGATCACCCTCCTTTGCTGCAACTTCCACATGGTATAGATGGAGGAGCCTGATCTTTGGAGTGTCCTGAGCTGAAACATCTGGAGAGGATTGTATATGAGCCTTTCTCCATCTGACTGACTGATTGCTGGCACCACTCAGTTTCTTTGAGAAGACTGGGTACCTGGAGTGAGGTTGAGATTCTTCTTTCCCCTCTCACCTCATTGCCGATGCTGAGAACCAGTGGCTAAAGCAATGGAGTGCATGTCTGTAAGCACTCCTGGCATCCACTGAGCATTCTGCTGGAACTGGCTTTCCAGGTTGTGCTCTTAAATCTAATCCAGAAAGACAACCCATCAAGATGTCAATGAATTGGTGGAGGGTGCAGTGAAAGCATTCTCTGAGTTATCTGTGGCCTCTACCTCAAAGTTGGAGGAGTAGCTGAAGGACTGGCCTCATCAGGATAGTAGGTGTGTGAGTGTCACTGATGCTGCATATGAAAAGAGATGCCCTTAGTTGTGCAAAGTGTAATGGCAGCTTGAGCACTTTAAAGATAAGTGAGCAAATATGGTAATGAGGGAGTAGCATCACTATAGAATTTATTGGGTTCCTAAACATCGTGGTCTCAGCATCCACACATGTGCAGTCTCTATCATCAACAGTCATCTCATGGATCTTCTTGTAGAGAGTAAGCAGACAAATATTGTCCACACTGGGCCTCTCTGCTCAGTTATTAAACATTTTCTCCTGAAATGAGTCTTGAGTGACAGCTCTACTCCCCCAGTTGCCTGCTTAGGTTTCCAAACAACAATGTTAAAGTTTTTGCACTCTAAATAGAATTACAGGAAGTTTTGTTAAAGTGAAACATGAAAAATTAGGAGACTGTCTTCTTAATTAATCTTTATAGCTTTTCCATTTTGTTTTAGCAAAAATCCACATAAATTCTATTAGGCTGGAGCTTTGGGTTCAAATGATATTTTCAGAAGATGAATCTTAATTGCATCACCTTGGCTACTGTACAGCTTTTATATAATCTTTTCAGGCATTTACACATTATCTTCATCTTGCAGAAAGCAGGTGCATGGAACTACTGGTAATGCAATTCTGGCAAATCTCATTTATTTCATAGCTCTCAGTCAGTCCTTTGGGAGTTTGAGCACTCTGTTTTCACCCGATGCTATTACCGCACAGTGGGAACAGTTGTTTTAAAATAATAAATTAAGAAAAGAATTTTTACTTTGTATACTTAGCATTATCTTTTTTCTTCCCAAACTGTCAGCCTATTGATGAGCATAATTTTAAAACTAATCACAAAAGTAGTCTAATTTTGTTTCATCATAGACCTTTTCCTTTATAGTCTTTTTTTGGAGCTCAAGCTTTTTGCTGTTACCATCTTATTCCACAGAATGAAAAAATACTCTATTACATTAAGTTAACTCTCCTGCTTGAGGTTCATTGAGTGAATTCTCTGGAACTGTACCTATTGCATTTTGTGACAACAATAAGTGCTTTCCAATGGAAGACAAATATGTACTATGCTTTTCTTTTACATTTAAGAAGGATATCAGTGTTGGTAAAATTAAATTTCTTTTTGCTTTTAAGTTTCCAGTGTCAGCATCAATCTTTTTAGGTGAATGTTGCCAATTGCAGAATACAACTCCACCTACTTGCCCTGCATGAATCTGAAGTTTTCAGTTTTCTGCCTCCAAGTGAAATGAACAAATGGTAGGAAATTTGTGTTGGATTTCTGGTTCTCTTAGAAATTAGTTTGAGAGCTGCCAATGTCATTTTACTTGAAGCCCTTACAATCAGAGGAATTTCAATCAGTTAGATTTCATTCAAAGCCAGTTCTCTGTGTTTAAAAGGAAATTGATCAATGCATTTTAAAATAAGATGGAAAGATAATTGGCACAGGTTTGGGTATATGGCCTTTGGAGTTACAATTTTATCAGGGACATTTTGTTTCCAGAGATATTTTATTTTCACAATAAAGTTGTCAAAAAGTAAGTCCCAACTTTCTGTCCCATACACCAACACTATAAACAGAGAAATATGATCTCTGTTCTTTCATTCAGCTGTTTGTTTATTCCGTTTGACATTGACATTCATTGGAATCATTGGCACCACCAACTCAAAATCTATGGGGTCTATGACAATTCAATGCAGAATTGAAAGCTAAACATTTAGTAGAGTCATACAGCATAGAAACAGACCTTTCAGTCCATCTAGTCCACTCTGACCATGTTCCTCAACTAAACTAGCCCCACTTGCATGTGTTTGGCTCACATCCCTCTAAGCACAGCAGGCCAGGCAGCATCTCAGGAATAGAGAATTCGACGTTTCGAGCATAAGCCCTTCATCAGGAAACTCTTATGCTTGAAACGTCGAATTCTCTATTCCTGAGATGCTGCCTGGCCTGCTGTGCTTTGACCAGCAACACATTTTCAGCTGTGATCTCCAGCATCTGCAGACCTCATTTTTTACTCACATCCCTCTAAACCTTTCCTATTCATGTACTTATCTAAATGGCTTTTAAATGTTGTAATTGTACCTGCATTCACCACTGCCTCTGGCAGTTCATTCCATACACAAATCACTTTCTGTGGAAATAAAATTACCTTTCATGTCCTCCTTAAATCTTTCTCTTCTTATCTTAAAAATATGCCCCCTAGTTTTGAACTCCAATCCTAGGAAAACGACCCTTGTCATTCGCTTGTCTATGCTCCTCATGATTTTATAAACCTCTCTCAACCTCCTATTCTCCAGTGTGAAAAGTCACAGCCTTTCCAGTCTCTTTTTATATCTCAAACCTTCTATTCCTGGCAATATTAGATTAGATTAGATTAGATTAGACTTACAGTGTGGAAACAGGCCCTTCGGCCCAACAAGTCCACACCGACCCGCCGAAGCGAAACCCACCCATACCCCTACATTACCCCTTACCTATATCCTTGTAAACCATTTCTGAATCCTCTCCAGTTTAATAATATCCTTCCTATAACAGGGCAACACACATTACTCCAGAAAAGGCCCTATAGTCAAAGTTCTGAGCAATGAAGGCAAGCATGCTAAATGCCATCGTAACCACCATCTCCACCTGCGATGAAAATTTCAAAGAATTATGTACCTGAACCTTTAGGTGTCTCTGTTCTTCAACACTTCCCAGGGTCTTACCATTAATTAAGTCTAGTCCTTGTTTGTATTACTAAAATGAAATATCTTACATTTATCCAATTACATTGCATATGCCATTCCCCAGCTCATTGACACAATTTATCAAGATCTCTTTGTGATTATAGATAACCTTCTGCACTATCCACAATGCCACCAATTTTGATGTCATTTGCAAACTAACTAACCATGCTTACTATATATTTTCATCCAATTCAATTATTTAAATGACAAACAAAAGTGAATCCAGTAGCGATCCCTATGGAACACTGCTGGTCACAGGACTCCAGTTCGAAAAACAACCCTCTACCATCACCCTCTGTCTCCTACCTTCGGAAGTTTGTATTCGGCTGGCAAGCTCACCCTTAATCCCATGTAATCTAACATAACTAATTAATCTACCATACCCAGTTGAAATATAGGAAGATGAAAAGTTTTCAGCACACTTTAGAAAGGATGGTAATGTTGTATAGAGATTTGTTCCGATGTAATTAGTTTCTCTAAACTGATCCATACACTTTCTGCTGGTACCACGAGCTGTTTGTAGCTACATACTAATACTCAGTATTAATAAAATGTATTACTGCAGATAAAGCTTTTAGCACCTGAAAAGATTAACTCTATCCTAACCCTGTCCCTTTAAGGTGGGAGGTCAATTGCAATTTTAGCCAATATCTGCTGAACCAGGATTGTTTAAAAGTGCATTATAAAATTCAAGTTGGCCTTCTGTCCTCGAAGGACTGCCTGGAATAATTTAACACTGGAAATTGTTATCAACATAAAATATTAAACTTCCAGCAATTCAGGGAGGATGGCAGACCTCCTTCAATTCAACTTATTGCTGCTTGTTGTTTGCTTGTCAGGAATTGCTGTAGTACAGAATAAGTATTGGTGCCTGATACAATAGAATACTGTGGATATTTGTTAATGGTTATCGCTTTTGGAGCCAGTTTCAAGTCTACACACATCACTTTCATAGAACCCTTAATCCACCAATTTGAAGCAGATACTATAGCCAAGGCAGGTTCTCACA